>NC_142674.1:1498771-1798771 GCF_964200805.1 Pocillopora damicornis
GTCTGCAACACGAAGTATGCCTTCACATTAAGACTGAGAATCCTAATGTTTATCGAATGTTCCCAAAAACCTTTTGATAATCTGCCCGCATCCACCCCTCACCCCGCTCCTCGCCACTGAACCGTACTGTTTTCACTCAGCAGCTGGTCAGCGGTCACGTTTACGAGGTAAACAAACCGATCGATTCTTGATCGCCGTTCTTGTCGATCGGAAAATCAAAATACCAGCGTGATATTGCCGCGAAGATGAAGCAGTTATGTTATTTGATTCGTACTTCACATTCGAGTCGAAGCTTGGGTGGCACAGGTTATTTCTTGCGGTGGAATCGACGAGGGGAATTCAGAAAGTTGTAGTGATTGTATTGTTGGAATAAATGGTCGCATGGGGATGGTAAGTTTAACAAACAATTTCAAATTTTGCCGCTTGAATTGAAAGAAAAGTTCATTTGAATTGCTTTCGTATGTATTTCTGACGGTTTAAGATTAACCTGCTTGATTTATATCGGTTACGCTTCATGTTGACAAGTCCCTCAAAATGGCGGCCAAACTTGGAGATTGCCGAAAATTAGGTAAGTTCACGGAGTTATAAAGTTCTCGTAAAGGTCGGGCCGCAAAGTTTTTTTCTGTAGTTATCTTTTCTATGGCACCTACTTCCCAGCTATGTTTGTTGGATCAGTTAAGAACGCCTCACTTTTTCAAAAATTTACCTTGAATTTGATCGGTTTTGGCGTGTTTGATTTAGGCGAACCGATAAGGTGTCATTCAAGTCTTCCTGTTTCCTTGATTGACACGTGATGTTTACGAAAGTCGCCTCGATAGATAAGATAGAGTTAATATACATGGCTGTGGTATTTGTTTTTTGCTGAGTTCCGCAGTTTTTTGTAAATTGTCCTCTAAAGTTGTATGAAATTAAAGTCTTGAAAAGTGTCACAACAAGCCTTCGGTCGAGTGAAATTTAATTTCCGTAAAACTCTGAAAAATAAAGAGATCCGATCAAACTGATTGTGGTTTTAGTATAGGTACATGAATGTCTTACAACACACGAGAAACGAGCGAAATCCGTGTCTCAAGCAAAATCGACCGGACCGCTCTTACAGAGACACTCTCTTAAAACTTCTTAAATGACTGAAGATCATTTAGTTATATCTACGATTTAATGCGTTGTATAACACCTCATAAGTGCATGAAAGACACGCAATGGAGCAAACAAGCACAGATACGATAAACAGAAAATAGACCATCAGGACCTGCAAGATATTTCCGGTTCGAAAAGTCATACTCAACTCAAGGAAATTCAAACAGTTTTCTTAATTATTATTTTAGAGATATACAAGTGCCTTGGTCACACGTATGACACTGGAAAAATCATTGTCCACTCGTTTTACCTGGTAATAGAAAAGAACAATACCATCCCAAAGAAAGGTGACATAGTTGTGTCCAATACCAGTGATGGTTTCATCGAGACTGTTGTTAAAGTTCATAGAACGAACAACACCGATTACTTGGAAACGAAATTTCAGAGATGTGAATCAAACTCTCATTGGACAGGCACAAGGTATTTATATTAATGATTACTCTTTGTTTTGATCTCAGGCGGGTCGAAGTTGAGACGATGGCATATTTGCACTAGTATAAGTGGGGTATGAGACATTTGACAGCGAAAAAAGGATCACCTTCTCTCCCCAAAACGCAAAGATTTTCCGTAAACTGCACCTAGAAATCTGTTGAATAATGACCATATTAGCATTGTTGTTCAAGACTGACATTTTTGCTTATTAAACCAGCATGTATTTTTATTAACTTTCCATGGAATTTTTAGATACATGAATGACTTTATGGGGTTGGCAAGCCTTAGCATGATTACTGGTGACTCAGTAATTTACTTATCGGACATCAATTTGATAAATATCTTGAGCAACAAAAGTCCCAAATGATCGAATGAAGGCAGTCCAGCTGGCTACTGAAAAGCATGACCGAAAAACCGAACTTGTTCGAAACCACTTCTGCCCATCAAATTTTATTTACAAAATTATTGTCGATAGAACTAAAATCTATCTACAATTATTGTGCGTGAATTTCGTTTGAACCGGTGACTAAGTTGTTAAAGTGTAAGAGATCCTGCCCTAAAATTCAAGACCTTGGATGCCACGCTCGACTAATTCTTAAGTTTTCGTTTGAGTTAATTTACTTTTACTTGCTCCCACAAACCAGACTACAGGAAAGTAAAAAAAGGCTTTCTGGGTCAGTATCCTGTAGCGGAGGGGACAACAACGAAGGCCTTGTTCTTTCAAAACCAGAGGATGGAGGTCGGCAGTTTTTTGTCAATGACTCAATTATTGGAAGACCTAGTGGAGCCTTCATTGCAAAGGTAATGTTCGTTTAAGGTTCGAGTTAGATTAACAAATTAAAGCACGACCATCTTAAGTAAGCAAAATGGAGGGATCACTGAATACGTACTAAGACTCAGCGTGGTCGGTTGCAAAGAGTGCTTCCACCGTTCGGAATATGGAGTATCATTCAGGAACTACAGAATTATAGCATGTCTCTTAATAGAGTGACAAGCCAACTCATCAAAACTTCAGGATATTAATTTCAATAGGCTTGCTATTACTCTTGCTATCTTCAGGAGTTCCCCCACTCGGGGAAAGAAATAAGTATCATAAAATTTATGACTCGAGATTTTTTGGGTGCGTTTACTCTAACTTGAATTTAAGCCAGGTGAAGCTGTGATAGTTGACCTGTGTGATTTGTTTCATCGTCGTCATTTTTTTTCAGCTAGTTTTGCATTTGGTAATCATCTGAGCTAACTCTACCACCTTATATCATCTCAAACCTTAGGTTGTAGAAGTCTACTCCAGCGGAAATTTTCTTCTGGTGGAAGTAATATCTGCCAAATTGGACGGAAATGGAACCATTACTACAACTGTAGATATAAACATACTGAAAGGCCACAACAGACGAAGTAGGCGCTCAACAGGATACGATTTCGAATTGGCAAGTTTTAAACCCGACGGAATACATCACAAGGTACAGCATCTTTTAATAGTTCTGCAAAAGTATTGTAACAAACCAGAGAATTATGTAAATGCTATGATAAGGTTATCTATCTAAATCTTCTCAATTTCTCCACAAAATTATGTCCTGCAAAATTTTTTCTTTTTTCTCAGTTGCTGTCAACGGAAAGCGCCAAGGTACAAGTCTCTTTGGAAATGTTTTTCGAACTGACTATGTTTCTTAAGATAGAAAAACAGCGGTACGGATTCGGAATAGAGGACGCGACTGTTGGCCTGGAGTTAGAGGGGAGATTGGATTCCTCTCTGGAATTTAGTGTTGATAGGGAGTTGAGGTAAGCAAATTTAATTTAACCCCAAGATTAATCCGATTTATTCTTCCGGCAAAAGAAATTAATAATGTAAAATGAAATCTAAGAAACTGATGTTATGATGGAGAGTTTTTTCGTTTTTTTTGCGATAAAGACAACACTTTCCTTTTAAAATTAATTCTTGCGTGATTCTTAAAGTTGATCCTTGTGTGATTTTGCGGTCCAATATAGTCAGCCTACGAGCAAAAGACGACTTAGCTGATGGAGATTAATTAATCATCCTTTTTATTTTTGTCTACAGATATAACAGAGACCTAACCATCATGAAACGAAAACAGCTCGGTCGTTCAATTTACATTCCCGTTGGGCCAATTAGAATCCCTGCCGGCATCTTCTTGGAAATAACAGGAGATGCATCTGCTGGATTATCTGTAAGTTGGCGGTTCAATTCTTACGTGCTAAACTTTGACCACTGACCTTGGAAACATTACGGCTCTCTCATTTAATCTCTATTATAAAAAACCATCGTACACTGTCATGAAACACTTCAATGAGTTAACACAAACAATTGTATTTCCTCTATCTTGCCTACTATTTAATGATTCTACATTGCAGCAGCAATTTATACTTTCGAGTAGGGAAGAAAAATATCGCCTAAATACGAAGGGGTTGAATTAATTTTCTGGCCTTTCTTCCTAGGGAAAAATTTCTCGTTCATTATCAGTCAACGGAAGAGTCTCTCTTGGAGGCGAATGCTGTTGGAGCCGTGGCAGTTGCTACAAAACTGCTGATACTGTAAGGGAAGAAAAATTATACCTAAAGTTTTCAGTTTATTGATCATTTAAGTGTTAGATGTACTCTATAAACGTTTTTTCCGTTAGACAGGTCTCTATCTGTTGACAAAATGACGGCCTGTACTTCTTGAAAAATTAGCGGTGTTGCAATCCTTGATACCGGATATCAAGGATTGCAACACCGCTAATTTTCACTAAACTGTTCCAAAATCAAATGATTCCTGAGCTTTTCCGCAATAAGCACTGTTATAGAATGATGGGTTTTTTTGTCTTTTCTTTTATCATGACTTCAATCAGGTTAAAAATTATTTGGACTTTCAATCGCGATAATTTCTTTCAACGTTCGTCCTCTTGACATTCTTCTTGTCAATCATCATCTTGCTGAGAAAATGGAGGCCTACCGTTCTCGCTTTGCATTTAGGATAGAAAGGGCCTTTTTTTTTCGGTAGGGAAGCATCAAATCACACGACTCAATCTTTGAAATTCTGCGTTCTTTATGTGGCCATGTTCTCCTCATCAGCATCAGCTACCTCGTTCTCCTTTCCTTATTCCTCTCTTTTACCATTTTTTTTCCTTTTTTTTCTCCGTTTGAGATCACATTTTATCCATTTTTGACATCACATTTTATCCATTTTTGACATATCACTAATTAATATAGGTTACTCTTCGCAAAGACTGGAGCAGCCCAGATCCGCAATTGGAAGCTGGAGCATTCGTCAAGATTACAGTGACACCCAAAATCTCAGTGAAACTGCCAGCGTTTCCAAAATCGCAATCAAAGGCAATCAAGACAACAGATTTTCGTTTATTTGACGATTTAGGTGAGATCAATCAAATTATTCTTTCGTGCGGCCTACTTCTATCCAGTTTTAACCAAAGTTCCTGATTATAAATTAGATAAAGTTTACGTCAGGTAAGGTTCAGTTAAGAGATAGTTGCATTTAATTCTAATTAGGAAATCGTTCTATTTTCAACACTAGCTACCCCGACCATACGTTCTAGTCTTATGACAGGGTTTAATGAAGATACTTTTGTTTCAGTTGAAGCTGTTTTTGAGTATTTGGACCTTTCCATGGAGGTATCTGTAAGCGTACCACTAGAAGCTGGTCTGAACATACGGCTTCCCTCGTCACAATGCAGTGGAAACAAACCTGCTGAATTGGAAAGCTTCTACGGAATTTCCGGTGTAAATCTCGGTGTCTCGGTCAATTTTCTTAAAAAACAATTGACACTTGAACTTCCTTTGGGATTTTCTCAGAGAAAACGTTACTGGTAAAAAAAAACCTTCACATTTTATACAAACAACCTGACTCCTGACATATAGATTAGTGACACAAAGAAGTAATAACTATACACTCACTTTTGTTAATGAAACTAACTGCCTAAAATGCACGAGCAAAAGGAGGCTATAAATGAAAAAAATGATATCCCATACCCCTGCAAATGTAATGCAATGCTTATGAACAAAGTGGGATCTTCCCTAGCTAATGGAGGCAAAAGAAACAATTATTCTAAAGAGAAAATCATTCCCCTCGTCCTTTTTGCATAATGAAATAGGTAAAAAAAATTGTTTGGAAAAGAGAAACAACAATAATGAGAACGTTGGTTAAAAAAATTCTGAGTTACTTTTTAGCTCTAGGAAAGAAACCTAGACGCCTTGTTCTGTTTGTAGGCAAGAGAGTGCGTGAACATAAATAGGTAGATAAGAGAGTAGATAAGAAAACGGACCATATAAAGATTAGTGAATGGTGGTCATGACTTCAGTTTTTATTAAACTATTTAATCACTATTAACCGTTCTTTCCTAGGGATTGTATATGTCCAGTTAAAAGTGAGAGAGTAAGTTATTGTAACTACATCTTACATGAATTAATGCTATCTTTTATAATTTTACCTTTCAATTATATTCCGCCTGCATTTTGTCCTTTGTAGTAAGCGCCCTTCACATGGCGTTATTTCATTCGTTTTCAATATAATTTTCATGTTCTTTGTTACAGATATGTGTGGGACTTCCTTCCCCGCGACCGAGACCACCTGAAAATGACAATCCAACACCTGGGAATGGAAATCAAACACCTGAGAATGGACTACCATGCGGGTAAGAGTGCTAATAATTCTTTCACATAATGTGATATAGCCCGGAGCTTCAAGCGTGTAAATAACCTTCCGGTCCGCAGATACTGCAGTTTGCTTGGTCTTAAAGTGATTTTAAGTCTCATGAAGAAAAAAATGTGATGAAATGATCATGTCACCTCAAAAGAGATCGGTTGAAGCTTTGCTAGAGATATAATTAGTTGGAAGAATATTGCAACAATAATACACCTGACTGACCAACTGGCCGGGCAGCCATTTGGCCGACAGGCTGAAGAAATGATGGATTAATTAACTGATTGATTGACTGATTGACTAGCTGGCAGACTGAATAACAGGGTAATCAGTTGAATGACTTACTGGCCGACTGACCGAATGGCCAATAGATAAATTTATGGATTCATTATTCATTTACTTTCTCGGAAACAGTAAGACCGGACAATTTCCATGTGGAAAGGGACCTATCTGTGTTGGGAAACGAACGGGCCCTGATTGCAATCAGCCAGATACGATGCATCTTCAGAGTATGTAATTGTAAATAGACCTGCAAAGTGTGAACCTAATTGCTGTAACGTTATTATAGAGAATGCAAAAAGAAACAGAGAAAAAGCCAATTGTAAAAGAATTGGCATATAGCGTAAGCATAAGTCATTAACATTAAAATTTGATTATTTACAATGATTACTCAGCAGGGCCCAGTTGTTTCGAAGCCCGATTAGCGCTGACCCAGGCTTAAATTTTAATGCAGGTTTCTTTTTTTCTGTTTTCAAAAGCCTTTAGGGGAAATTTCCCCTTTTCTATTTATAACATCCAGTGATCAAATTGCAAGCAAAACAATTTGAGCTAAATTTCCTTTTAACGCTTTCAGACCCAAAATCAAATTTCATACCAACACTGAGTTATCTTAACCCAGCTTTCAACAACCGGGGCCCTGATGATCATAGAACTGCGCGCGTTCTGATTGGTTGAGGATTGCGTCATATCTCGCTACAATCACCTTGCGCAAGGTGACCATAGCAAGGGCACTAAATTTCAAAATGGCTGCTTTGCGTTTTGTCATTGTTTTCGAGGAGGTGATAAACGCGATAGAAGAAAATTAAATTGCGAAGGGCACAGAACATATGTTACCGAGTCTGGCTCGACATTGCTTATCTTAGTTGAGCCTAAAAGCCAAAAAAAGCAAATTTTCGATCATTCAGCACGGCCATTATGCTGCGCCACTTCCCGTTCGTATGTTTACCCTGTTTTACAGTGTAATACTGTGGCATATTTTGCGCGTTCCTTTTCCCTAATCATTATAATATTGCGAAGTACGGAAATTAAAAACGTATTTATATATGTTTCAGTCCTCTCTAAATATACACAACAATGATCATTCTTTTGTCAAAGTCATGATAATTCGCTTTACAGACTGTTCAGGTAACGGACATCCTATCATAGCCCCGAAGTGTGAAGCGGTGTGTAACTGTATAGGAGGGTGGGAGGGAGAATTTTGTGAGCGCTTAATTGCAAATGGTGGAGGTGACCCACATCTGGAAACATTAGATGGTAAGTAGACAAGAAAAAGCGGATTCTATATTCACTCATTTACGAGCGAGAGATAAAGAGAAATTTAAAAACCATGTGAGCGGTCCAACAATTTGCTAATCAAACTACTCAGTTAAACGATAGATCTCCGACAAACCTTTACGTTTTCATTTGTAAATGAGAGCTTTATTTCAGGGTTTGTGTAATGTTTATGACTGCAGTTTTTGATTTTTACCTTCTTCACCAGGTGTTAATTTTGACTTTTTTGGAATTGGAGAGTTCTGGGGTTGCAAGAGTGTTAAAAACGATTTTGGTCTTCAATTTCGTTTTTATTGTTACAAGCGAGCTTCGCTTATTGGTGGAATTGCACTCAAAGCTGGGAGAAGTGTTGTTACGATTATGACGATCAAGACTGAAAGAGTTCAGGACTTGCCAATTACAAGGTTTGGTTTTTGCTCCTTAATCACTAAACAAAGTATTTCTATAATAGAGGCTGTAGCCAGGGTGACTGGGATCTTCAAGGTACTTATTTGTTCAAATACAACCTATTGCGGTGTTGACTCATTAGCCCGAATAAAGGGATGCAAGTCACCTTGGTTGAACCAGTGTCATTCAAGAACTTGTAGTGACTGACTTTGATTTCTCGACAGAATCGATGGAGTGGAAATTAATGCCACTAGCAATTTGTCAGAACCTATTGAAATAAGTAATGGCACAGTGTTTTTGGATCATCAAAGAAGTTTTTCGTTTGAGGCTGAGGAGAACAGCGTCGTTTTAATTTCACTTCAGTATGATACAGGCAAGTCCTAAAAATATAAAGTATTTTCCTTTTTGCCCTGGTCATTCATAATATCAGTAAGTATGGATACTAGTGAGCTGTACTTTTACCCAGAAATAAAAAATGCTTTTAGCTTCTCAAATTCTCCAAATAAATGCTTTTATGCGAAGAGAGTTTCAAGGGATGCTCTTCGTCCATCATGTTGGGCCAAATTTTGGAGGGTTTTCCTTATGTCTATTTGTTTATTTTGTTTGTTTGTTGGTTGGTTGTTTGCTCTTTTGCTAGTGAGAGAGAGAAAACCTTAAATCCAACCCCGGGGAAAATCCTCTAAGCCAGTATAGGAACTTTATCACTTAACCTTTAACTCCAAAGATCCCGTTAGCAACTCTCCTTACTGTCTGCCAAACGATTCTCATCATGTTAGTTTGGAAAATTTGGCATCGGATCAATTAGTAATCCCATAATTGATAATTTCTTTATTCTCATCGCTTTTCTGTATGATATTGTATTGATATAGTAAGGAGAAATTCTGTTTTGGTCACTCACGGGAGTTAAAGGGTTAAAGGGTTTGACTTTAATGAGATGCACAAACTGAGAAGAAATGTCAGCAAATCAATCAATAGGACTAGGACGCTGTTGAACTAGCCCGAGACGTTAACGAAACGAACTGAGATGGTAACGAACTGGTCGACGGCGAAACGAAACCTAAGCGAAATGGTCGGTTATTCCTTGACGGTATGTGACTCCGATCTTGAAAGTCGAACTCAGGCCACAGAGGTCAGAGAAGAAAGCCCTCATTACCGTGGTATTGCACCCTCGTTACATTTCGTTGCGTCTAATGTCTGATTTACTTCTCTCAGGTGTAACAGTAACCATCGACGTTCGACATAGTCGAGTTATGAAGAGACAGTATTTGAATATTCTCTATTCGCCGACTGCTGCTTACAAAGGTCACACTGAAGGACTGTGTGGCTCCATGGATAACAATGCCACAAACGATTTCATGGGAACTGACGGAACTCTTTACGATAACGCCGTTCAATTTGCTGAATCATGTAAGCAAAGTTTATCACATAGTTTGATCTAGATGTTAACCCAATATTTTTAGTTAAACATTTATTGGTATTGAGAGCAACCTTAAAATACAACAGATTTGAGCAACAGAATCAGCAGCAGTGTGCAGACATTGAAATAATCAATCTAGGCGAGCTTAATAACTGAGCGAAGTTGTAGAAAGATGCAGATGTACACCAAAACTTTAAAGAGATTTTAAGATAAGCCAAACGAGGATGTTTTAAGTAACTTTAGCTTCGTTATCCGATGTAACCTTCCTCCGGTTTTTTAATCACTATAAATGGGGTAGTAATCTGATAAACACTTTATCTTCGGCATGATAAGCAATGCACAAATTGTCGAACTGTATCAACCTATATGCGGATGAAACTGTCTTTCATTTAAAAGGGAGGATCACGGGTTGCCACGATGGCTCAGGCACAAGGGACTCTTGGTCATGGAACTCATCAAACTTTTATCACGATGACATAATGGACATAACGTACACAGATCCCACATACATACCTGCGTATGCACTGGACGGAATTTCTCAGTCTCTACTGCAGGTTAACAAACCCATGTGAATAAATCAAAGCCATGACTTAGATCTGTTATGTGATTGGTCATTTAGCAATAATACCATTTGAGCAATGATAGGACTATGTTGCTGCACTGCTTTTATTTGAACAGTGTAATTGATTAGTTTATGCCTTGTGAATGTGTGATTGGACAGAACGCTTCAATCCTCATTCCTCACTTGTTTGATCGCAGACCAAATTGGATTTCGCGCGGTTCATTTGCCATTGCTGAAAAAGGGGAAACTCGACTGCAACAAAAATAAAAAAAAGATAAACCTACTTCTTTAACGAACCCTATGGCATACCATGAAGAAGGCACATAAAAAAAGCAAAACAAAACAAAACGCTGAAATAAAAAACAAAACCATCACGTCAAGCCAGGATTTGAAGGAATGTAGTGAGTCTGCTTTAGCTTAGTGCCCTTTTCCTTACCTTAACTTGAACTAAGCTTCCAGGCACTTGTTTAAAGACCCAAGGTGATTGAGATGTACTTCTTGATTTAAGTAGGAATTTATGACTCGTCTGTCTTAAAAACCAATCTATCTTCAACGTAGATTGCAACAAGCATGTGCAAATCCTTGAACATCTCTGATAACGATTTACAAGACTGCATATTCGATGTCGCCATTACCAATGATACGACATTTACTGATCAGGAAACTTTTAAACGAGGTAAGCTTTCTTAACGAGTGCTTTATAAGGATGATTTCATAAGTTTAAGAACTAATTTAGTTTGTCTTTAGAGTGTAAGGACATTTGCTTTTTCACTTTATATCAAAATGTTACCCCTTATCATCCAAAAATATAGAGATTGGATAAAAAGTGCCTCAAAGATATTATCATTGATGAAAGTTGTATTAAACATAACAACCTGAAAGTTTTAGAGTGCGCAATAAGGAATTTTTGAAGTAACAGTATTAAAAGGTCGGAGCGCTTACTTGCTGGCTTCACTATGTTCACGATATATGATTCTTTGTGGTTAATACATCAAATTATTTTTATTAATCGATTCGCAAAATTCGATTTCTCTGTTTAAGATTGTCCTGGCCAATGCTCAGGTAAAGGGAGATGTATCAATGGAACATGTAAATGTATCGAAGGTTGGACAGGGAAGAGTTGTGACAAAGGTATTGATTATTTTCAGTTGAGTTTTATCAACGGGTGTTAGATAGTCAATGCGGACGCCTGGATCTCTCTGCTAGAATTCTTCAGTAAATTGTATTTCTCTGTATTCTGTATAAGACATACAGTTATACGCAGCATAAGGGCTCGCTAAATTTTGTTGTGCGTGTGTGTTTTTTACTTCGTTTGTGTGTTGTTAAGACTTTTTCTGTTTTCGGAGCTTCTCAGTAAGTTCAATTTCCATTCTCAGTTTTAACATAGCACAGTTGGGTTTTTCAGCGCTGCTATCTGGCATCTTCACACAAAAATCGTACCTCGTCGATCTTGACTTTGTCATCATAATTTTCTTTCCCTTAGGCTCTTGTCTAAATTGTTCAACCATTCATGGCGAGTGTGTTAAAGGATTTTGTGTCTGTGACTTGGGCTGGGAAGGACGAAGCTGTGAACTGGAAGGTTATGCCGTTCGTCTTCTAACTAAAATAGAGTATATTCATTTTGTTCTATGATCTCCTCATATTGACACCAGGAAACTCTTTTAAGCTGCTAAATGGATGTTTTCAAAGACTATAAATGGGCTAAGGTCGCATTCTATTGGATTGTTTGAGCAGGATGGATTTTGTCTTTTTCTCAGGAAAAGTTGATCTAATTTTTCAACTAGCATCGAGTTTGAAAGATTGAGAAAGAATGAAGGGGGACAGTGGACGTTTCGCTTGCTTCTAGAGGTCAAGCGCTCGTTTTATTTTCCGATAGAAGTGCCCTTTGTCATGATTTTCCAACGACACGCCGTTATATCACACCAAAATGCTATGGTTTTTAAATTATTGTGATCTACAGCCACTTGCCTTGGAGTTAACAACTGTACTAGCCCTGAACACGGCAGTTGCAAAATGACGGATGTTTGCCAGTGTAATCCTGGCTACATAGGTGAGTTACATAAATCTTTCTGCGGCTGTTTGTTGTTGATGTTATCATAAACGCATGCTAGATTATTCAAAAAAAAAAAAGATCAGTGGTAAGAGAAGGCGAGAAAAATCGGTGGGGGTCTAGAGAGGAGTGTTTCATTTTAGTTGTAGTAATCATGATAACCAAAAAGAATAGATGGATCAGCAGCAGGTTTCACCATGGTTGGCTCGTGGTTGGTGGGGAGCGAAGGCGAACAATTAGTCACAATGGACGAGCGGAGTGGATAATTAAGGCTAAATTTATTTAAGAGATTATAGTGTAGCAAGTTTAAAAGTAAACTGGTAACGGCTTTTTTTAAATAATCAGCCATACCAAGAAAAGATGAGATTGATCAATTATTCAATCAATGCACTTTTGCTTTTAATTGTGCTAGGCAGAAATCTTATTCTAAAGTTCGTACTTTACATAGCTACCTTATGCTTATAAAAATACCATCAGCCCGGTATATCGCCCGAAGTACTACTTGTTCTTAAAACAATTACATTTCTCGTATTTCTAGGTGCTAACTGCAGTATTGTTCCAACTTGTTACGATGTATCAAACTGTTCTGGAAATGGAATTTGTGTGGATTTCGATGTATGCAAATGTAATATGGGATGGACTGGAAGCAATTGTGCCCAATACTCTTGCGAACAATTGGATTATTGCTCCGGTGAGTTGTCTTTGGAAATTTTATACGTAGTTTACGAATTAAGTTATATTCAGACCTCAGAGGAGCACAAAGACTTCATCAGCAAGAATACTTTGGAATGTGATTTTTTCGCACAAGCAAAGTCAATCTCATGTGAAGAACGATTAATTTAAAAACGAATATTCATTCCTGGGTGAAGGACAAAAATTCTCATGAGGAGACCCAGAAACTGACATTCTTCCCAATCAAATATCGTGTCTTCAGGGAGGAGCAGTAATTCTTCTGATAAGCTTGCTTAAAAAAATGAGATTCTGCTAAAATGGATTTCATCCTGGGAGAAGGGCCGTGCCTCTTTTCAGAAGAATACACCATTAACTGGTTCTTGGCAAACGAATTTTGTTCATGTGGGAAAAAATAGCACTCTTCGAACAAAAATCAAACATACACGAGATTCTTCTCATAAGAATTATTTACCTTGGGAGAAGACCCACAGTTCTTTCCTCAAGAAGCAGATTTCTTCTCCTTAGAATTATAATTCTCCTCTGGGGACGAAGAATCTGAAATGATAAATTCTTTTCTGAAGAGACATGATTCTTTCAGAAAGAATTAAATTTCTGCTCAACAGAATTGAACTTAATAGTGATTTAGAGTGTTCGAGTTGTAATTCCCGACTTTTAGTCCTTTATAACGTTCTCCTGATCCGATGCTAGTACTAATGTTTTCATGTCCTTTTTTCCCGCTTGCTGTTAACAAGAACACGGTAGCTGCGTGGCGTTTGACAAATGTGCCTGTGATTATGGTTGGACCGGAGTAAGCTGCGCTCTTCCTGACTGTGAAGCTGTCAATCAATGTTCCAAAAGAGGAGAGTGCATTTCCAGCAACAAATGTCGTTGCCTTCCGGGATTTATTGGAGCGGATTGTGGTCAGATGGCGGACTGTAGTCATCTCGCAAACTGCAGCGGCCAAGGTGTTTGCGTTTCTACCGAGATGCTGAATGAGTCGTGCAGTTGCTACCTTGGTTTTACTGGCGATGACTGCAGTCAGCCCACTTGCACAACCGTGAATAATTGTTCGGCCCATGGTGCGTGCGTGGAAGCTGAATTCTGCAAATGTGACTTTGGATACATCGGAACTGACTGCAGTAACTTTTCTTGTGAGGCTGTAAACTTTTGCTCTGGTAAGTAAATTATTTTGAAATTTAGAATGGTTTCGTCAGAAATCTTTTCCTAAGTCGCAACTCCTATGAACAAGCGAGGAGAACATAATTTTTTTACCAAAAAATGACATATTATTTGCCTTCCACGGTCCGAGAGCAAATGGTCACAGAGAGTGTCAATGTCTTTGTGTGATCGAAATTGTTGGACACTTTCATATAGAAGTGCTTTTCTTGCGACGATCCGAGCTCCTAATCCTGTCTCTATGATAATGATATTGACCTTCTCCCCGACAACTTTCATTCCCGAATTATTTATAGCTGTAGCTTCTAAAACAAATAAATACGATAAGATAAGGCTGACGAACGATTTTATTTTTCTTTTCGCCGCAGGAAATGGAAAATGTGTCGGCTACGATCTTTGCCTCTGCAATTCCTCTTGGTCGGGTCGCGCATGTAGCGTTCCTGATTGTAGTGCTGTAAAAAATTGCTCTAGCCAAGGAGATTGCGTCCTGCCTAACATTTGTTCTTGTTATCCAGCTTTTGATGGCGAATACTGCGACCAGAGCACAAAAGCAAACATAAATCCTCCAAGATTTAACGACACATTTTATAGCGCAACCATTGTGGAAAATTCTCCTGTAGGAACAGTGATTTTACAAGTAAAAGCCAACGATACAGATTCAGGAAGAAACGGTCAGATATTTTATGCCATACTTGGTGATGATAACGTAGAAAGTATTCTTACCGTTGGCGGACAATCTGGAAAGGTTTACATCGCAAAGACACTGGATTTTGAGGCAATTGAGATAAAATCATTCAATGTGACCCTGGTTGCCGCGGATAATGGATATCCACAGAAATCTGGAATCGCTACTGTGCAGATAACAATAGTGGATGAAAATGACAATTGTCCAACCTTCATCGAGCCAACAGGAGATCTAAAACTAGAATTCCTTGCACTCATTCCCGGAGAAACCGTAACCAAAGTTTCTGCAATTGACTTCGACAGTGGAGTAAACAGCGACATAACTTATAGCCTATCCAAAAATGACATGTTCTCTATTGATCCCAAAACTGGTGTAGTTACCGTGGTGTCCGACCTGACGAAGAAAGTTCATTATCTCAGTGTTAGTGCCAGTGACAACGGGGACGTTTCTTGCATAACAGAAATCAGTTTGACAGTTGAAATTGGCGTCTTTCCGACGACAAAAGCCCAGAGTAGACCCGCCACTTCATCTACTTTGCCTGAGACTTTGCCTCCGAAAACAGAGCCCCGGACTAGACCTACCACTTCCTTCACAAACAGGAAATCCGAAAACTCTGGTACATCTACTTTGCCTGAGACTACGGCGTTCACAGGTGAGTTTGTTTCTATATGTAAATGGTGAGAACATCATCAAAGCGCTTTTCCTGGCTAAATAGTTAGACGACAACCTCAAAGGAGAGAAAATGAATGAACAAAATACTTAAAAGGTTGATGAACGAATATGGAGCGAAGATGAACGAGATGAACAAACGACAAGATTGACCCAATTCAAAACGAAAAGCCTGACATATTTAACCGATTTAACCTCTTTAACAAGAAGAATTAACTACTTTACATTCAGCACTGAAATTAAAGATGGAGTCAACTCGCTTACCGATTCAGTTCTGCAATTGAATTAGTACTGGAGAAACCGCATAGAAATGTCATAGAGAGATTGAAAATAGTTAACGTAAACGTTGTGTTCATTTCGCGTGCAAACACATTACCAATTGTTATAACAAATTCAGAAAGTGATTAACTATTTAAACATCGTTTGTATTATAAAAAGTTAATAAAAATTCATTAATGAATAAAATAAACCGTGGAATGGAGACCCGCACGTCGCATGCTTGACGTAAACAGATCCGAATCCTTCATCAAGCGGATAAGTAAAAAAAGAAATTAGCGGGAACTCATTCCTTGCCTTTTCGTTCGAGTTCATGTTTAAAAAATATTTTTTTATTCTTTCTTTTTGGACAAAGGAGCGACAACTTCACATGTACCAACGGAGGCAGACGCGGTTCCTCAAGAAGGTTCAATTTATGGAATTATTGGTGGGTCTTTAATTGGAGGAGCACTGCTTCTTTTGATTGCCGCGCTGGTGATCAGAAAATGTCTTTGCAAACACAGGACATCTCCGGAAACTACGGGAAGATTGAATGCTGGTATGGATTTTGAGCTGTCTAAGAGGATGTGAGAACATGCTATATCTGACGACAGGTTTCAAAATGAAAGTTCGCCATGAGAGAAAGAACCCGAGCTACCTTCTTGGGTTACCTGTGGTCGCAGTACTTTACTCGTATACTTAGCAGTAAAGGGAAGCTTTTTTTTACAAGCTCACTTACTGAGTTGATAATATTAGTATCAATATCAGTCAGTAACAAACGGAACAAAAACATTGCAATGCAGTGTCATTAAGAGATTAAACCTCTCACCTAGACCTAGTATATCGCTGTTATATAAAGATTATCAGTAGTACAGAAAATAGCAGTGGTAATGGCGCTAGCAATAGAAGTAGTTGTAGCAATGGAAGAAGCAGTATGCTGTAGGAGTGGTGTTCACAAGGGCAGTAGCCGTAACAATAGCAGGAGGCCATCAACTAACTTACCTATACATCTAAATCTTAGTTAGAGATGATTGTTGGTTACATATCTCTAGTTTCCCGTATATCAAAGGAGGATAATTGTAGGAACGAAGAGTAGACATATTAAGTTTAATTTTCTATCTGATTTTGAGTGTGAAACAAGTTTGAATAAAAGCATGGATTGTTTTTAATTTTGTTGTGCAGTGTGAGAAGCGGTTTTATATATAACTCAATCAATAGCTTCCATACGCGATTAGAATTTAGTTCTTCCCAGGACAGCACTAACTCCTCACCCCTGACATGACTGTTTCTTCTTTTCTCGAAAAAAAAAATTAAAGGGAAAAATGTTTCAGCTGCATTAACTGAAAAGAAAATAATAATTAGAAAAAACTCTAATTGATTTTTTGAAAATGTCCATTGTATTTAAGCTCAGCTAGCTTAGATGTAGTTTCTTGTGAGCCAATAAAACCCAGGAATTGCAATAGTATGGGTAGTTTTCAATGTGAGATTCAGAAAACCTTCAAAAATTATTCATTTTTCTGTTGTTGACGTCTACGTTACGTTGTAACCAATCACATTCAAGTCAGAACACAAAAGAAAAACTTCAAACCCGGAAATTGATCACCATTGTTGTAGGCTGCTTAGTTTTCTCTCAGCTGATTGGCTTGAACCCTTGAACTCCCAGAAGTGATTAACATGTAACTTTTCCCTATAATATCCATACATTATCCAGTAAACTGGTAATGAAAATCCTCAAACTTTTCTGTAAGAATTTTTTATTTTGATCTAACACCAAATTCTCGTTACCAATTTACACGGAAATATATAGCAGCCAGAGGGGAGAGTAAAAAGTCAGCGGAACTTGGGATTTGAAGGGTGAACCCTTTAACTCCCATGATCCTTTGAGTACTTCTCCCCTCTATTGCTACCACATTTCCTTATGAACTAGATGGGATTTTGGTCTTATATCAAGATAACACCTACTCACCAAAAGGCCTATTGTATGTTTTTATAACCTGCTATAATGAACATATTGGAATTGTGAGGAGAAATTACATGTAGATAAGTTTTTAGAAGTGAAAGAGTTAAAATTTTTTGGAGCACCATATACAGTATTCCTTGAGTAAAAGTATTCCTAGTTTCATGAATTGCACTTGAGTGAATAAAACTGTTTAGTTATGTTTGTGTTTCAGATACTATGTCATTTACTTCATCCACGCTGTTTCTGGTCCTCATCTTTGTCATCTTAACACTCCAAGCTACTTGCTATTTCTCTCTGCTTCGCTACTCCAGGACAAGATCAAACAAAATTTACTTTACTTCAATGGCAGTCCTTCTCGCAGAGGTTGTGAAACTTTTCACAATGTTAGTGGCAATCTTTTTTCAGTGTGGAAATGTAAAAGCATTCACTTTGTATCTCATTGCCAATTTGTTTGTAGATCGCAAGGCTACGTTTCGTATATCTGTGCCATTTTTATGGTATGTTGTACAAAAGAATCTTGTTTATAGTGCAATGATGCATCTAGATCTAAAATCAACAACATTTCAGGTAATATGGGAAAAAAATTTTTCCGTTATTTTGAAAGTCTGATTTTAAACTTTGCAGATATGTTGCTAAATTGGCAGTTATAAATGCTGTCTCAGGAAACAGACAATTTAAACTCTTTAACTAGGAATGTTCAACATCTAATTA
This sequence comes from Pocillopora damicornis, assembly GCF_964200805.1. Classification (NCBI taxonomy): domain Eukaryota; kingdom Metazoa; phylum Cnidaria; class Anthozoa; order Scleractinia; family Pocilloporidae; genus Pocillopora; species Pocillopora damicornis. The sequence continues at coordinate 1,517,087 of NC_142674.1, forward strand.
ATCTGCCCATGGTATCAATACATTATCCAGCAAACAGGTATGAGAATACTCAAACTTATCAGGTAGAAGTTGTTATCTTGATCTAACACCAAATTCTACCACTTAATTAAAAGGAAACGCCTAGCAGCTAGAGGAGAGAATTAAAAATCAGATCTTTAGAGTCAAAGATTTAACCCTTTTATGGGTATGATTTCAGCTCCAATTGTAATAATTATACTTCGACGTCTCAGTTCAATTACAAATGTTAATCAAAACTATAACAAAGTTCTTGAACGCGATTGGTTATCACCAGCCCGATTTGAGCAGTAATAGGACAGTGTGCGTGCTACGTTTGTAATTAGGCAGTGCAATGGGACAGTTAACCCATCATGTCTGTGAAAATGGAAGTATGCATCACGTGTGCGTGCTGTTGTCGCGTATTTCGCCAAGTTTACTGTGATTTTTTACTGAAGATGTATATCTAGGGTACAATCGTCACGCAGTAGTTAATTATTTTGCAATAAAAAGTTCTATATGTGCTTTTTAAAGTTATTTGAGAGGGGTCGCGTGCTTTTGTCGCGTATTTCGTCAAGTTAACTGAAAACGTATAACTGGTGTGTAATCGTCACGCAATAGTGAATTATTTTGCAATAAAGTTCGATATACGCTGTTTTGAGTTATCTGAGAAGGGTCGTGTGGTCTGTAGCCATATTTGGCGCGACAAATGAATAGAATGTGCACCAGCTGCTTGAAGATACTAAAGACAAGCATGCGTGTTGATCGCTTTGCAAGTTTTGAGAACATCGTCCCCGGGTTTCAGACACTGTCAATTCTAAAATACTAAACTTGTCAAACACGTGCAGAGTTTCCCTAGATTTTCTCCTTTTAATCAACCTAAGTTATGATGTAGATTTATAAAATAATTCAAATAGTACGTGCGCTCTGATTGGCCATAAACCATTTTACATCAGCGTATGTAAACACGGTTTTCGTTCCTCTTTCATTAGTTATTTAATAAAAGACTTGGGGGGTTGTGAGAACACTTGATAAGCTGGAAACCACTCCGGTTCACGTCGTGGTTTCCTACGCTTATCTCGTGTTCTCCCAACCTCCCGCATGTTTACATCAGGGTATGTAAACATGGAAACCATTTTACATTTCTTCAATCATAAACAATATGCACATTGCATGGTTTTGTCATAAAAAAATAGCAAAACATTTTTCAAACAGACAAGCTTAAGTACCCCTTAGACCAATTATGTTATGATTATGTGAAAAGAAATCTTACGATCGTGAGGTTTTCTGTCATTATGGCAATGTTGTAACTTTTGTGTCTAGTTTTCAATTATACCCTGTTTTTTATGGTCTTTATACTAGGAACTAAGGTGAAACATGAATGAATTAAACTATGATCTGATGTACTTTAATATTGTGTAGTTCTCTTGTTCTCTTCGTATCTCTTGTGCTAAACCTTGCGATGATATCAGTGGGTAAGATTTTCAGCGCTAGCAGTGTAGGGACTAGGGAGTGCATGGAGGGAGTCACCGGCTACCCAGGACACCCTTGCTACGCCCTTGAGCTCCAACTGACACCCAACAGTCGTCTTTACACACAGGCCTTTACCCCTTGATGGGAAGGCAGGAGACCCCTTGAAGTAAGTTGCCTGTACTTTGTTTACTTTGAACGACTACTGTACAACGAAATTAGCAGCCAACTAAGCTTTTATTCAAACTTATCTCATATTCAAAATCAGATAGAAAATTAAACTTAGTATGTCTACTCTTCATTCCTAAAATTATTCACCTATATATATATATGGAAAATATATATAAGATATATGGAAAACTAGAGATATGTCACCAGTAACCATCTCTAACTGAGATATAGATGTATAGTTAGGTTAGTTGATGGCCTTCTGCTACTGCTATTGTTACTGCTACTGCCCCTGTTAACACCACTCCTACAGCATACTGCTTCTCCATCGCTAGAACTACTTCTACTGTTACCGGTATTACCACTGCTACTTCCGTTACTACTAATAATCAATATATAACAGCGATATACTAGGTTTAAGTGAGAGTTGTAATCTCTTAATGCCACTAACGTTGCAACGTACGCTTATGTTCTGTTTGTTACTGACTGATATTGATACTAATACTATCAACTCCGTAAGTGAGCTTGTATAAAAAAAGCTTCTCTTTACTACTGTGTATACGAGTAAAGGACTGTGACCACAGGTAACCCAAGAAGTTATCTCAGATTTTTTCTCTCTAAGGCAAACTTTCATTTTGAAACCTGTCATCAGATATAAGATGTTCTCACTTCCTCAAAGACATCTCAAAATCCGTACCAGCATTCCATCTCCCCGTAGTTTCTGAAGAAGTGCTGTTTCTGCAAAGACATTTTCTGATCACCACTACTGCAATCAAAAGAAGCAGTACTCCTCCAGCTGCAGACCCACCAATTATTGCATAATTTGGACCTTCCTGGGGATCCGCGCCTGCCTCCGTTGGTACATGCGAAGTGGTCGCTCCTTCGTCCAAAAAGAAAGAATAAAGAAAATTTTCCAATTTGGACTCGAACGAAAAAGAAATGAATGAATTCCGGCTGCTTCATTCTTTTTACTTCTCCGCTTGATGAAGGATTCGGATCTGTTTACGTCAAGCATGCGAGGTGCGGGTTTCCAAACCACGGTTTATTTTATTCATTAATGAGTTGTTACTACGTTTTTATAATACAAATGATGTTAAAATAGTTAAAAACTTTCTGAATTTGTTATGACAATTGGTAACTTGTTTGCACTTTCAATGAACATAACGTTTACGTTAACTCTTTCCAATCTCTCCATGACATTTCTGTGCGGTTTCTCCAGTACTGATTCAATTGCAGAATCGAATCGGTAAGCGAGTTTACTCCATCTTTAATTTCAGTGATAAATGTAAAATAGTTAATCCCGTTGTTAATGAGGTCAAATCGTCGTTTATGCATCTTTAAATTTAAAATAGTTATTTCTAACTGTTAAAGAGGTTAAATCGTGGTTTATGAATCTTGAAAAATTTAACGTAAATATGTCAAGGTTTTTGTTTTTTAATTAGGTGAATCTTGTCGTTTGTTCATCTTCGCTCCATATTAGTTCATCACCCTTTAAGTACTTTGATCATTTATTTTCTTTGGTTTGAGGTTGTCATTTAACTTTTCAGCCAATATAAGCGCTTTGATGATGTTCTCGTCATTGACAAATGAAAACAAACTCACCTGTGAACGCCGTTGTCTCAGGAATAGTAGATGTACCAGAGGTTTCGGATTTCCTGTTTGTGAAGGAAGTGGTTGGTCTAGTCCGGGGCTCTGTTTTGGGAGGCAAAGTCTCAGGCAAAGTAGATGAAGTGGTGGGTCTAGTCTGGGCTTTTGTCGTCGGAAAGACGCCAATTTCAACTGTCAAACTGATTTCTGTTATGCAAGAAACGTCCCCGTTGTCACTGGCACTAACAGTGAGGCGATGAACTTTCTCTGTCAAGTCGGACACCACAGTAACCACACCAGTTTTGTTATCAATAGAGAACGCGTCATTTTTGGATAGGCTATAAGTTATGTCGCTGTTTACTCCACTATCCAAGTCAATTGCAGAAACTTTGGTTACGGTTTCTCCGGGAATGAGTGCAAGGAATTCTAGTTTTAGATCTCCTGGTGGCTCGATGAAGGTTGGACAATTGTCATTTTCATCCACTATTGTTATCTGTACGGTAGCGATTCCAGATTTCTGTGGATATCCATTATCTACAGCAACCATGGTCACATTGAATGATTTCATCTCGATTGTCTCAAAATCCAGCGTCTTTGCGTTGTAAACCTTTCCAGATTGTCCACCAACGGTAAGAATACTTTCTACTTTATCATCACCAAGTATGGCATAAAATATCTGACCGTTTCTTCCTGAATCTGTATCGTTGGCTTTTACTTGTAAAATCACTGTTCCTACAGGAGAATTTTCCATAATGGCTGCGTTATAAAATGTTTGGTTAAATCTTGGAGGATTGATGTTTGGTTTTGCCTTCTGGTCGCAGTATTCGCCATCAAAAGCTGGATAACAAGAACAAACGTTGGGTAGGATACAATCTCCTTGGCCAGAACAATTTTTTACAGCACTGCAATCAGGAACACTGCATGCGCGACCCGACCAGGAGGAATTGCAAAGACAGAGGTCGTAACCAACACATTTTCCATTTCCTGCAGCGAAAAAAAAAAGAACATTGTTTGTCAGCCTTGTCTTACCGTATCGCTTTGTTATAGAAGCTACAGCTACAAATAACTCGGGAATGAAAGTTGTCGGGGAGAACGTCAAGATCTTTATCGTAGAGACAGGATTGTGAGCTCGGATCGTTGTGAGTAAAGCACCTCTCTATGAAAGTACCCAACAATTTCGACCACTCAAAAACATTGAAACTCTCTGTAACCATTTTTCTCAGACACTGGAAGGGAAATGATATGTCATTTTTTGTCAACAATGATAATGTTCTCCTCGCTAGTATGTCGTGTCCACAAGAGTTGCGACTTAGGAAAAGATTATTAACAAAACCAATGCACTTGCCGGAGCAATAGTTGACAGCCTCACAAGAAAAGTTACTGCAGTCGGTTCCAATGTATCCAAAGTCACATTTGCAGAACTCGGCTTCCATGCACGCACCATGGGCGGAACAATTATTCACGGTTGTGCAAGTGGGCTGACTGCAGTTGTCTCCAGTAAAACCAAGATAGCAACTGCAAGACACATTCAGCATCTCAGTGGAAACGCAAACGCCTTGGCCACTGCAGTTTGCAAGATGACTACAGTCCACCATCTGACCGCAATCCGCTCCAATAAACCCCGGAAGGCAGTGACACTTGTCGCTGGAAACGCACTCTCCTTTATCGGAACATTGATTGACAGCTTCACAGTCAGGAAGGGCGCAGCTTACTCCAGTCCAGCCATAATCACAGGTGCATTTGTCAAGTGCCACGCAGCTACCGTGTTCTTATCGACAGCAAGGAAGAGAGAAAGGACAGGAAAACATTAATACTAGCATCGGACCAGGAGAACGTTATAAAGACGAACAAAAAGAAGCAATGTAGGATAGGAGGAAAGTCAGAAATGACATCTCTTGGTAGACTATGAAAATGATTTCCCAAGATAACTCACCAGAACAATAATTCAATAGTTCGCAAGAGTATCGAGCACAATTGCTTCCAGTCCATCCCGTATTGCATTTGCATACATCGAAATCCACACAGATTCCATTGCCAGAACAGTTTGATACATCGTAACAAGTAGGAACAATACTGCAGTTAGTACCTGGAAATACGAGAAATGCACCTGTTTTAAGAACAAGAATTGTTTCGGGCGATATAACGGGCTGATAGTATTTTTATAAGCACAAGGCAGCTATGTAAAGTACGAACTTTAGATTAAGATTTCTGCTGAGAACAATTAAAAGCAAAAGTGCATGGATTGAATAATTGATTAATCTCATCTTTTCTTGGTATGACTGATTATAAAAAAGCCATCACCGGTCTACTTTTTAACTTGCTACACTATAATCTCTTAAATAAATTACGCCCTAATTATCCCCTCCGCTCGTCCACTGTGACTAATAGTTCGCCTTCGCTCTCCACCAACCACGGGCCAAGGTGCAAGCTGCCACCGATCCATCTTCAGTCTTTTTGGTTTTCACGATTACAGCAACTGAAATGAAACTCTCCTCCGCAGACCCCCACCGATTTTTCACGCCTTCTCATTGGTTGATCTCCGCTGACCGAGAACTTACAATATCACTGGTTACCACTGATCTTTTTTTTTTTTAAGTAATTTAGCTTGCGTTTATAATAACATCAACAACAAACAGCCACAAGAAGATCCATGTAACTGACCTATATAGCCGGGATTACACTGGCAAACATCTGTCGTTTTACAACTGCCGTGTTCAGTGCTAGTGCAGTTGTTAACTCCAAAGCAAGTGGCTGTAGATCACAATAATTTATAAACGTTAGTATTTTGGTGTGATATAAAGGCGCGTCGTTGAAAAATCATCACAAAGGGCACTACTTTCGGCAAATGAAATCAGATCTCGACCTCTAGAAGCAAGCGCCCTTCTTTCTTTTTCAATCGTTTCAAACTCGATGCCAGTTGCAAAATTAGATCAACTTTTCCTGAGGAAAAGAGAAAATCCAGCCTGGTCAAACAATCTCAAACAAGCTCATTCATAATGTCTTTGAGAACATCCATTTAGCAGCTTAAAAGAGTTTCCCGGTGTCAATATAAGGAGATCTTCGAACAAAATGAATATACTCTATTTTATTTAGAAGATGACCATGAACGGCATAACCTTCCAGTTCACAGCTTCGTCCTTCCCAGCCCAGGTCACAGACACAAAATCCTTTAACACACGCGCCATGGATGGTTGAACAGTTCAGACAAGAGCCTGAGGGCAAGAAAATTACAATGACAAAGTTAGGTTGAAGAATTACGGTTTTTGTGTGAAGATGCCAGATGGCAACACTGAAAAACCCAATTGTGCTATGTTAAAATTCAGAATGAAAATTGAACCTGCTGTGAAGCTCCGAAAACAGAAACAGTCTTAACAACACAAAAACGAAGCAGAAAACACACGCACAACAAAATTAAGAGAGCCTTAACGCTGGGTATGATTGTATGTCTTATACAGAATAAAGAGAAATAAAATTTACTGAAGAATTCTAGCAGAGAGATCCAGGCGTCCTCCTTATCTATGTAACACCTGTTGATAGGATTCAAGCTGAAAATAACCAATACCTTTGTCACAACTCTTCCCAGTCCAACCTTCGATACATTTACATGTTCCATTGATACATCTCCCTTTACCTGAGCATTGGTCTGGACAGCCTTAAACAGAGAAATCCAATTTCTTGAATGAATTATTAAAAGCCATTTGAAATATTAGCTTTAAAGAATCAGATCTCGTAAGCATGTTGAGGCCAACAAGTTAGCGCTCCAGCCTTTATATACTGTTACTTTGAAAATTTCCTTTTGCGCACTCTTAAACTTTCAGGTTGTTATGTTTAATACAACTTTTTATCAATGACAATATCCTCGAGGTAGTTTTCATCTAATATTTGTATTTTTGGATGGTAACGAGTAACATTTTGATATAAATTGAAACACCAAATGTCCTTCACTCTCTATAGAAAAACGAACTTGGTTCTTAAACTTATGAAATCATCTTTACAAAGCACTCGTTAATAAAGCTTACCTCGTTTAAAAGTTTCCTGATCAGTAAATGTCGTGTCGTTGGTAATAGCGACATCGAATATGCAACTTTGTAAATCGTTATCAGAAATGTTTAAAGATTGGCACATGCTTGTTGCAATCTACGTTGAAGATGAATAACAAAAAAGAGTCATAGTAAATCTTATCTCAAATTAAGAAGATTATCTCAACCATCTTAAGTCTTTAAACAAGCGCCTGGATGCTCATCTCAAATTAAGGTAAAGAAAAGGACACCAAGCTAAAGGAGACTCACTACATTTTTTTTAAATCGTGGCCAGACGTGATGGTTTTGTTTCTAATTTCTGCTTTTTGTTTTGTTTTGCATTGTTATGTGCGTTCTTCATAACAGCGATCAGATTGTATGCCACAGGGTTGTTCAAAGAAGCAGGGTTTATTTTTTTAAAATTTTTGTTGCAGTCGAGTTTCCCCTTTTTGAATAATGGCAGATGAACCGCGCGGAATCCAATTTGGTCCGTGATCACACGAGTGAAAAATGAGGAATTGAAGCGTTCTGTCCAATAACACATGCATAAGGTATAGACTAGCCAATCACACTGTCCAAATAAAAGCAATGCAGCAACATAGTCCTATTATTGCTCAGATGGTGTTGCTAAATGACCAATCACATAACAGATCTAAGTTATGGCTTTGATTTATACACACGAGTTTATTAACCTGCAGTAGAGACCGCGAAATTCCGTCCAGTGAATACATAGGTATGTATGTGGGATCTGTGTACGTTAGGTCCATTATGTCATCGTGATAAAAGTTTGATGAGTTCCATGACCAAGAGTCCTTCGTGCCTGAGCCATCGTGACAATCTGTGATCCTCCCTTTTAAATGAAAGAAACAGTTTCATCGGCATATAGATTGATACAGTTCGACAATATGTACATTGCTTATCATGCTGGAAATAAAGTGTTTTTCAGGTTATTGTCTTCATTTTGCCGGCCACAGACTACCCCATTTATCGTATTTAAAAAACCGGAGGAAGATTGTATCGGATAAATCACCTATTGTTACTTAAAACATCCTCTTTTGGCTTATCTTTAAATCTCTAAAAAGTCTGGTGTCCATCTGCATCATTCTACAAATTCGCTCAGTTACTAGGCCCGTCTAGATGGATTATTTCCATGTCTGCACACTGCTCTTGATTGCTTAAATCTCCCTTTCTTTGTCAAAAACCTGTTCTAACTTTGAATGGAATATTGGACTTTAATCCCTTTTTTTAAGTATGTGCTTGCATTTTCCAACGACTGAAGAAACGATTTCAAAATGACTCGTTTTGCTTTCAGCACTCAAACGGACCGCTGCTGTCCCACTTGACAAGCAACTCTTCTCTAACCTACCAAATGCACAGTGGAGATAAGAAAATCCTACTAACAACGTGTTTATTCATTGCGTACTGTTAATTAAAGATACTTGTTTTTCCCCTCCAGTCCGTGACCCACTGCACAGACCTAAAAGACGAGGTTACTAATACGTATGTAAAATTTTGTTGTATTTTAAGGATTTTTTCAATACCAATAAATGTTTTAACTAAAATTATTAGGGTAACACCTAGATCAAACTATGCGATAGGCTTTGCTTACATGATTCAGCAAATTGAACGGCTTCATCGTAAAGAGTTCCGTCGGTTCCCATGAAATCGTTCGTGGCATTGTTATCCATGAAGCCACACAGTCCTTCAGTGTGACCTTTATAAGCAGCAGTTGGCGAGTAGAGAATATTCAAATACTGTCTTTTCATAACTCGACTATGACGGACGTCGATGGTTACTGTTACACCTGAGAGAGAGATTTATTCGGGGCAATTTGAGGAACTAATAGCATTGTTTATTTCTGGATAAAAGTCCAGCTCATTAATATCCTACCTACCGATCTTATGCATAGCTGGGGCAAAAAGGAAAATACTTAAAATATCTTTTAAGGACTTGCCTGCATCATACTGAAGTGAAATTAAAACGACGCTGTTCTCCTCAGCCTCAAAAGAAAAACGTCTTTGATGATCCAATAACACTGTGCCATTACTTATTTCAATAGGTTCTGACAAATTACTGGTGGCATTCATTTCCACTCCATCGATTCTGTCGAGAAATCAAGGTCAGTCACAACAAGTTCTTGAATGACACTCGTTCAACCAAGGTGAATTACATCTCTCTATTAGTGAGTCAACATCGCAATAGGTTTTACTTGAACGAATAAGTAACTTGAAGATCCCAGTCACCCTGGCTACAGCCTCCATCATAGAAATACTTTGTTTACTGATTAAGAAGCATAAACCAAACCTTGTAATGGGCAAGTCTTGAACTCTTTCAGTCTTGATCGTCATAATCGTAACAACACTTCTCCCAGCTTTGAGTGCAATTCCACCAATAAGCGAAGCTCGCTCGTAATAATAAAAACGAAATTGAAGACCAAAATCGTTTTTAACACTCTTGCAACCCCAGAACTCTCCAATTCCAAAAAAGTCAAAATTCACACCTGGCGAAGAAGGCAAAAATCAAAACTTCGGTCATAAACATTACACAAACCCTGAAATAAAGCTCTCATTTACAAACGAAAACACAAAGGGTTGTTGAAATCTATCGTTTAACTGAGTAGTTTGATGAGCAAATTGTTGGACCTCTTTTAGGGTTTTCACATTTCCCTTTATCTCTCGCTCGTAAATAAGTGAATGTAGAATGTGTTTTTTTGTCTACTTACCATCTAATGTTTCCAGATGTGGGTCACCTCCACCATTTGCAAGTAAGCGCTCACAAAATTCTCCCTCCCATCCTCCTGAACAGTTACACTCCGCTTCACACTTTGGGGCTATGATAGGATCTCCGTTACCTGAACAGTCTGTAAAGCGAATTATCATGACTTTGTCAAAAGAAAGATCACTGCAGTGATATATTTCGAGAGTACTAAAATATACATAAATACGCCATGATTAGGGAAAAGGAACACGCAAAATGTACCACAGTATAACACTGAAGAACAGGGTAAAAATACGGACGGAAAGTGGAGCAACAAAATGGCCTCGCTGAATATCGAAAATTTGCTTTTCTTGGCCTTTAGGCTTAACTTTTTAGGAAAGGGACCTATAGGTGAACCAGATTTTGTTGTTACATTGGTCTGAAGGAACACTTAAGTAGTTTCGCTTTTGTTGTTTTGTTTTTAGCGCACTCTTTATGCAATCGATAAGACGCTCAGAACGGCCGTAGGAAGTATTTTGAAGACGAAATTTCTGAAAATGAGGTAAAAATGGAATAAGAAATCCCTTGTTGGACAGTTAAAAAAAAACAAAGTTTAAAGAATTGCTTTGCTCCTGTTTTTCGCCGCTCTTGTGAGTTTCCAAAAAAATTAGCACCTCGCAAAATATCCGCGCTTATCATATTTTAAACAGTTGAAAGAAGTGTTTGTATGCAGATAAAACAAACTGGTACCAAGGTCGTTTACTCGTGGAATTATTAAATTGAACTTTGATTTATAGAGATACAACAAATGCGGCTCCTGATTTCATGATTATCTTCACCACCACCGATTATCTTCATATTAGTAATAGTAATATTAGACACAATGTCAGCTTCATTAATTCAAACTTATTTAACACAAATCTATTTGCAATAAGATTATAAAGAAAAAGCAAAAACAGAAAATAAAAAAGCCGAATAGGAATTAGCTAGCATACAGAAATACCCGTAGCTGTTTGCACGTCAGCTGAACAATTTTCTCAAAATTTCAACCTGGAAGGTCTTCCAACTTCTTGAAAATTTCAGATGTAGTTGTTATAGAAATTTCAAGTGATTCCAAAAAAAACGAGATCTATATTCTTCTTTTAAAAAACTCCTCCGCCAAACTCAGTAGCATGTTTTGTGCTCTTCGAAATTTAATTTTCTTTCATCGCGCTTATCACCTCCTCGAAAACATTGACAAAACGCAAGGCAGCCATTCTTTAAAAGGAAAGTTAGTTCAAATCATTCTGCTTGCAATTTCATCATTGATTCAAAAAAGAATAGGGAAAAATTCCCTTGAAAGACTTTTGAACAAAGAAATAGAGTAACCTGGATTGAAATTTAAGCCTGGGTTAGCGCTAATCGGCTTTCGAGACAACTGGGCCCTGCTGAGTAATTATCGTCAATAATCAAATTTTAATGCCGATGACATATGATTACGCTATATGCCAATTGATTTGAATTCGGCTTTTTCTTTGTTTCTTTTTGCTTTTTCTATAATGACGTTACTGCAATTAGGTTCACAATTTGCAGGTCCATTTACTGTTACATACTCTGAAGAAGCCCTCTATGTGGCTGATCGCAGTCAGAGCCCGTTCGTTCCCCAGAACAGATAGGTCCTTTTCCACATGGAAATTTTCCGGTCTTACTGTTTCCGAGAAAGTAAATGAATAATGAATCCATGAATTCATCCGTCGGCCATTCGGTCAGTCGGTCAGTAAGTCATTCAACTGGTGGCTTAGTTATTTAGTCTGCCAGCTAGTCAATCAGTCAGTTGTATTGTTGCTGCAATATTCTTCGAACTAATTCTACCTTGCGCAAAGCTTCAACGAATCTCTTTTGAAGTGACATGACCGTTTCAGCACATTTTTTTCTTTATGAGACTAAAAATCATTTTAAGACCTAGCAAACAGCAGTCTCTGAGAACGGAAAGTTATCTACAAGCTTGAAGCACCAGGCATCGCACAGGCTGAATCACATGAAGTAAAAGAATAATCAGCATTCTTACCCACTTGGAGGTAGTTTATTTTCTTTCTTATTTTTCGGAGGAGGACCAGGTGTTGGATTGCCATCCACAGGTGGTGGAGGTTGCGTTGGTGGAGGTCCCACACATAACTGTTACAAAAAAGATGAAAGTTATATTCAAAACTAATAAAATAACGCTGTAGATGAAGGACGCTTACCACAAAGGAAAAAAAGTCAGACGGAATAGAATTGAAAGGTTAACTACTAAAAGATGACATTAATTCATATAAGTTATAGTTATAATAACTTACTCTCTCACTTTTAACTGGACATATACAATCCCTAGAAAAGAACAGTAAAATATTGATTAAATAGTTTAATAAAAACGGAAGTCATGTCCGCCATTCAATTATCTTTATATGGTCCGTTTTCTTATCTACTCACTTATCTACCCATTTATGTTCATGCGCTCTCTTGCCTATAAAGAGAGAAAGGCGTCTAAGTTTCTTTCTTAAAACTAGGAAGTATCAGAGAATTTTCTTAATGCACGTTATCATTATTGTTGTTTCTGTTTTCCAAACATTTTTTTTATGTATTTCTTTATGCGAAAAGAACAAGGACAATGATCTTCTCTTTAGAACAATTGTTTCTTTTACCACCATAGTCTAGAGAAGATCGTACTTTATTCATTAGCATTTGCATTACATTTGCAGGGGTAGGGATATCATTTTTCTCATTTATAGCCTCCTTTTGCTCGTGCATTTTAGGCAGTTGGTTTCATTAGCAAAAGCGAGTGAATAATAATTACTTCTTTGTGTCGCTATTCTATACATCAGGAGTCAAGTTGTTTGTATAATATGTTAAGTTTTTTTACCGATAGCGTTTACTCTTAGAATATCCCAAAGAAAGATCAAGCGTCAAATGTTTTTTAAGAAATCCAACTGAGACACCGAGATGTACATCAGAAATTCCGTAGAAGCTTTCTAATTCAGCAGGTTTGTTCCCACTGCATTGAGACGTAGGAAGCCGTATGTCCAGACCAGCTTCTAGTGGTACGCTCACAAATACCGCCATGGAAAGGTCCACATACTCAAAACCAGCTTCAACTGAAACAAAATTATCTTAATTAATAAAGGCAATAGGACCAAGTGATTGACAAAATCGGACAACCGCAAAGCGGGAGTCCTATTTGTTAATCACGAGTATTACAGACAGAATTGGACGACAAAAAGTCCTGTTATCAATTAACCATAACCATTTCAATTTCCGAAAAAAACACATACACCTAGAACAAATATCTCCAGTGGAGACGTCTCTAGTATTCCTCCATTTTGGAAATTCCCCTGCATTTTGTCTTTGGATAAGTGATTATTGCGATTAATGTTGTGATTGGTGGATTAAGCTGAGTGGACTTTGTATGATTGACTGCTTTAAATGTCCGATTACAGGTGTGCAGTTACAGCCAAATGTCCGATTGCACTATCCGATTACAACTGTTCAGAATGATTAGTGAAAAATGAAGCTGCAAATGCACCAAGAACATTTGAGGAATAGTTTATGATTAAACCCTATTATAAGACTAGAACTTATGCTCGAGGTAACTATAGTATTGGAAATATAGCAATGTCCAAATAAGGTATTCCGAGATTGCATCGATTTTGCTTTAGTTCGCCTTGTGATTTGTCTAAAGAAGGTTTGAAAGCCGATGGTTCTTAAGAAAAAATTTGATCAAGCAGGGCGTGAAATTAATTTTTTTCTGATAGCCACTTGGCTCTTAAATTCTTCAAAGTGGTAACCAATATAAAAAAAATTAGTCGCCATTTTCAAAGACAAACAGAACCTTTTTTAACGCTGTCGGCTTTCAAATAGACCCTCCAAAATTAAGTTAAGGAAAAGATCTTTAACCTGCTACAAATTGGACACTAGGATGGATGATATGCAACTTTCAAGCTCACCTAAATCCAAGATGGCGTCTAGTTATCGATCGAGATGCATGTGCTGCGTTTTGGAAACAAATTTAACGAGGAAGTTTGCCGCGGATTTATCTTTGCAAATCTTTTTAATTCACTTTATCTCTTGGTAAAGCTATGATGAAACATTCTAGTCGCCAATTTCGCGACTAATTTTCAGGATTTGGTCGCCAAAGTGAAAAATTTAGTCACATTGGCGCCTGTATTAGGAGCAATTTCAACTCAATGAGTTGATGTGGGGCGAGAGCGTTTTGCGTCCAATATGCAAAGCAAAAATTCGAATGCAAATGTCTCCTATCTGCACCTTACCTGATGTAAACTTTACCTTAACTAATAAATCAGGGACTTTGGTTAAAATTGGATTGAGGTAGGCCGCACGAAAGAATTGTTTGATTGATCTCACCTAAATCGTCGAAAAAACTAAAAAAGGATGACTTGATTGCCTTTGATTGCGATTTTGGAGACGCTGGCAGTTTCACTGAGATTTTGGGTGTCACTGTAATCCTGACGAATGCTCCAGCTTCCAATTGCGGATCTGGGCTACTCCAGTCTTTGCGAAGAGTAACCTATATTAGTAATATGTCAAAAATGGATAAAATGTGATCTCAATTCGAGAAAAAAAGGAAAAAAATGTAAGAAGAGGGGAAGAGGGAGAGAGAACGAGTAGCTGATGTTGAGGAGGAGAACGAGGTCAAATAAAGAACGAAGAATTTCAAAGATCTAGTCGTCGTTGCTGAGGCTTGTTGGCGCTCACTTACCGAGTTACAGTGACGAGGCGTTCGATTTTCGCTTTGATTTGATGCTTCCACTCCGAAAGAAAAAGACCCTTTCTATCCTAAATGCAAAGCGAAAACGGTAGGCCTCCATCTTCTTAGCATGAGGATAATTAACAAGAAGAGGCTTAAGAAGACGAATATTTAAAGACATCATCCAAATAAGTTTTGACTTGATTGAAGTCATGGTAAAATAAAATCCCACGGAAGTATGACGGTGCTAATCGCGGAAAAGCTCAGATATCACATAATTTTGGAACAACTTTGTGAAAAAGTAGCAGTGTTGCAATCCTTGACACGGAGCAAGAGGTACAAGCAGCCATTTTGTCAACAGGTAAAGACCAGTCTATCGCCAAGAGGTTTATAAAGTATATCTAATGCTTGAATGATCAATAAATGAAAAATTACTGTGTATTTTTTCTTCCCTTACAGTATCAGCAGTTTTGTAGCAACTATCACGGCTCCAACGGCATTCGCCTCCAAGAGATACCCCTCCATTGACTGATAATGAACGAGAAATTTTTCCCTAGGGTAAAACACAGTGAGCTAATTAAACCTCTTTGTATACAGACGATATTTTCCTTAACTACTCTAAAGCATAAATTGCCGCTGCGAGCTTCTTGGCCACAGTACTGTACTTATTGAATCTTTGTTGTCTTCCTGGGCCAGGTTCGTGTTTTGGTCGTCCTTGATCTCGCCGAGACAACTAATACAGGTAGCATGCAATCATTACGTCCTATCGCTGATTTCGCACTAACCAACCAACAAATTGTAAAACTGAATAGCTGACTGACGAAGTGGTTTGCTGTCTGGACCACAGACTGAGTTGGTAATAGAGGAAATACAAGTGCTTGTGTTAACTCATTGAAGTGTTTCATGACAGCGTACAATCATTTCAAATAATAGATCTTAAATGAGAGAGCTGTGACATTTTCAAGGTCAGTGGTTGAACTGAAACGTTGGTGAATCACATCGCCAACTTACAGATAATCCAGCAGATGCATCTCCTGATATTTCCAAGAAGATACCGGCAGGGATTTTAATTGGCCCAACGGGAATGTAAATTGAACGACCGAGCTGTTTTCCTTTCATGATGTTTAGGCGTTTGTTATATCTGTAGACAAACATAAAAAAGATGATTAATTAATCCCTATCAACTAAGTCGTCCTTTGCTCGTAAGCTGATCGTACTGGACCGCAAAATCAGACAAGAATCGATTTAAAAGGAAAATGTTGGCCTTATCGCAGAAAAGAACGAAAAAGCTGTCCACCATAACAACGTCAGTTGCTCAGATTTCATTTTCCATTATTTTTTTCTTTTGCCGAAAGAATAATTTCGAGAAATCTTGAGGTTAAATTAAAATTGCTTACCTCAACTCCCCATCAACATTAAATGTCAGAGAGAAATCTAATTCTCCCTTTAACTCCAGACCAACAGCCGCATCCTCTATTCCGCCTAACCACTTCGGTTCTATCTCAAGAAACATAGTCAGTTCGAAAAACATATCCAAAGAGACTTGTAGCTTGGCGCTTTCCGTTGACAGCAACTGAGGAAAATGAAAATTTTAAAGGACATAATTCTGGGGAGAAACTGAGAAGATTTGGATAGATATCAGAGAGCAAACTTAACATAGCATTTACCTAATTCTCGGTTTGTTTATAATACTTTTGCAGAACTATTAAAAAGAAGCTGTACCTTGTGATGTATTCCGTCGGGTTTAAAACTTGCTAATTCGAAATCATATCTTGTCGACCGCCTGCTTCGTCTGTTGTGACTTTTCAGTATGTTTATATCTACAGCTGTAGTAATGGTTCCATTTCCGTCCAATTTGGCAGAAATTACTTCCACCAGAAGAAAATTTCCGCTGGAGTAGACTTCTACAACCTGAGGTGTGAGATGATATGATATGATGGAGTTAGCTCAGATAATAACCATATGCAAAACCAGCTGATAAAAAAATGACAACAATAAAACAAAAGACACAAGTCAACAAATACAGCTTCATCTAGCTCGAATTCAAGCTGGTATGAACACAACCAAAAAATCTCGGATCATAAATTTTATGGAAGCATAAATAGAAGCACTCTTTGCAACCGACCACGCTATCTCTTGGTAAGTAATCAGTGATCCCTCCATTTTTCTTACTTAAGATGCTCGTGCTTTAATTTGTTAATATAACTCGGACCTTAAACGAACATTACCTTTGCAATGAAGGCTTTACTAGGTCTTCCAATAATTGAGTCATTGACAAAAAACTGCCGACCTCCATCCTCTGGTTTTGACAGAACAAGGCCTTCGTTGTTATCCCCTCCGCTACAGGATACTGACCCAGAAAGCCTTTTCTCACTTTCCTGTAGTCTGGGAGCAAGTAAAAGTATATTAACTCAAACGAAAACGTAAGGAGTAGTCGAGCCTGGCATCCAAGGCCCTGGATTTCAGGGTAGAATCCCTTACACTTTAACAGCTTAGTCAACGGCTCGATCGAGATTCATGCACAATAATTGTACATAGATTTTAGTTCTATTGACAATACTCTTTAAAAAGAAAATGTGGTGGGCAGAAGTGGTTTCGAACAAGTTCGGCTTTTCGGTCATGCTTCCTAGTAGCCAGCTGGATTGCCTTCGGTCAATCATTTGGGACTTTTGTTGCTCAAATCTTTTTGTTGTCCGATAAGTAAATTACTGAGTCACCAGTAATCATGCCAAGGCTAGCCAACCCCATAAAGTCATTCATCTATCTAAAAGGTCTATGAACAGTTAATAAAATACGTGTTTACTTAATAAGTATAGATGTGTGCACTTTTCACCAAAGCAAAAATGTCACTCCTGAATAACAATGCCAATATGGCCATTAGTGAACAGCTTTCTAAATGAAGTTTACGGGAAATCGTTGCGTTTGGGGAAAGGCGATATTTTTCCCTGTCAAATGTCTTACACCCCAATTATACGGGTGCAAATATGCCATCGTCTCAACTTGGACCCGCCTGATATTAAAACAAGGCCTCATCATTAACATCAATACCTTGTGCCTTTCCAATGAGAGTTTGCTTCACATCTCTGAAATTTCGTTTCCAAGTAATCGGTGTTGTTCGTTCTATGAACTTTAACAACAGTCTCGATGAAACCATCACTGGTATTGGACACAACTATGTCACCTTTCTTTGGGATGGTATTGTTCTTTTCTATTACCAGGTAAAACGAGTGGACAATGATTTTTCCAGTGTCATATGTGTGACCAAGGCACTTGTATATCCCTAAAAATGATGATTATCAAATCTGTTTGAATTTTTGTGAGTTTAGTATGACTTTTCGAACCAGAAATATCTTGCAGGTCCTGATGGTCTGTGTGTCTGTTTATCGTATCTGTGGTTGTTTGCTCCCTTGTTTGTCTTTCATGCACTTATGAGGAGTTATGCAACACATTAAATCGTAGATATAACTAAATGATCTTCAGTCATTTACGAAGTGTTAAGGTGGTTGATACAAAAATGTTTACCTACCATTTGAAAGCGCAATTACCCGACCCTCATCTAACGTAATGTTGCCTGTAATAACATCCCGCAGGTCATCTTGATTAGGCTCAACCTCAAACGTCGAGTCGTCGTCTACTTGCACTGCAGTGACTTCGTCTTTAAAGTCCGCATACTTGATAACCTCTTCTAACCCTGCTGGGGCGCTCAACATCAGTTGAAAAGGACCTTTCGAGACAATAATAAATTTGAACATTGAACGCTATTATAGGTATGTTTTAGAGATGCCTTCGCTATTGATTGCACTTAAAACAAGATGCAGTCCAGTAAGATCTCAAACAATTCACAACGGTAACCAGATGGCTTATCTTACATTTGGTATTTACATGGAGTATAGTTCTTGGAAAATAATAGGGAAAAATTTTCCAGTGACACTTAGTAGCAAGCCTATGTCAGCCATTACAGTACTGACGACTAATTTCGCTCATGCCCCTTTAAAGAATTATTAACGCAGAGCTTTTTTAAAAACCACACCTTCTCAAGTATTTAAATGATTGAGGACTTTGTAAAGGTTGTGACAGACATTTATAGTCATTACACTCACCATCGCTGATTTCTTTGATAATCTTATGCATAATACCTCCTGCTTGAGAACTACACAGTATGTCACCCTTTTGAACTTTCAGGACTTTTGGTGCAACTAAAACTAGCGACACCCTCTCTTGATTTGGCAAAATCACTGGACACGCGTAAACGAGAGTCTCGTTAGGCTCCACAAACTTCACGTTTTTAGCAAACTCCACATTCTCTCTCCTTTGAGGATCTGTATAATTCACTTTAATTTTCCCGCCTGGACACTTAGTCTCATTCCATGACCTGCACTGGTTGTCGTCCTGTTATGAGGTTTAATAGGTAACATGTTAATACTACCTTCGCGGTGGTGGATCCAGACCTTGGGTTAAGGAAGGGGGGGGGGGGGGGGGAAGGGAGGGGCGTGGACGGCGAGGTGCAGTTGGCAATTAGTTTGAGGTAGAGCTGTGGAGATTTCTAACCAAATATACTCCCATAGGTCATATATTATTATTTTATTCCAAACAAAGTGTTTCATACTTAATTCTCTCACTTACTGGCAATGATACTACAAGTTAGATTAACTAGTTCTACCAACAGAGTTTGCTACAACCTATTGTTAGTTGCTATTTACTCCTAGATATATGTAACATTACTTTCAACTCAGTTTTTGCTCGTGAAGACTACCTTAAACTGTCACTAAATTTAATAAGCAACGATAAGGAACAGAAAATAAAGATAAAAATCTTACTGTGATTTTATGACATCTTTCGAGATCGCTGCATTTTTGACAGGATTCAATGGTTGCTCCTCCATCTTTGAAGTTGCAGTACCTACCTCTACAATTCACTCTCTGTTTAAGAAAATATGTGAAAACACTTATCGTGTGACGGTGAGCATGGAACATTGAGTAAAGTAGTATTTTGAACTATTCTATCAATCATCGTGCGCAGAGACTATGGTGCATTGGCAGCGCATATATTTTTTTCCGGTTTTCTTGGGCAAAGTAATTTCACGGTGTCCTTCTGCGCGTAGCAGTACAAATGGATATCGGTAAACTGGTAGGAAAACCCAAAAAAACACAGAGAGTTATGAGCATAAACCGATGTGCAATCCAGGTAAAACCACTGTTTGTTTGCTTTGTGTTTGAAGCGGAGAGTGCTCTGATAGTCAGGGGCCGCTAGATTTAAGATAGTAATAATTAAAAGAGTAAAACAGCGCAGCATAAAACAAAAACCAAGGAAACAAGCAAAAGATAATCCGGAAATAAATATCTAACCAGCTAATAAGCAATACACACTAGTACCGCCCCTTACCGTCTCTCTTGCATTTATTACTTATATCGAACTGAGTGCAGCATAGTGTTGATGTGTTCACACCATGAATTATTTTTATCCTCTTCACCTACCATTATATCTTGCGAACAACGTTCGTCTCCTACTGTATAACAGTGGTAGTAAAACCAAGCGGGACAACTTATTCCTGGAGGCCCCGCGGCAAAACCTCCGAGGCAGGAGCGTGAACTGTCACACCATCCACAAAATGGATCTGTCACGCAATCAGCACAACTTTCGTACTTTCCACAGAATGAGTAAGTGCAGCCAAGACCCTGCAGAAACATCCATAAACTTTCCTGCATTAGGCTGCGTTGGAAAAGATAATTACTACTGTTCCCATGCGATCAGAGACAGAACCATTGGGTCTCGAACACCAGTTACTGGTGTCCTTTTGATCAGATTAAGATGCTAAAGACATTTTTAGAGTCCTAAGTGGCGACTAAATTTCGAAAAATTAACCTAGCGTTTCCAAAATTGTGTTCAAATGTGCTGAAAGCTCAACCAAAAATGCTGGCTTCCTAGATCATGCACATTAATGTGAGGTTATAGCACGATCTCACTTCTCCTTCTTCCATCTGTTGGTGATCTGTCTTAATAAAGTAGGAGCAGCAAAAGAAGAGATTTTTACGAAAGCATCAGCTTTTTTTAAATTCGTCTTATGATCACACGTAAGCGACCGCCTGACAAAGTTGTTTCAAAATGATGGTATCCATTTTCAAATTGTGTAAGACGGGATAAGGTTCTCCGCAGAACATCAAAACGCGCTTTAAGATAAGTTTTCATGTGAGTTTTAGAAGGTGAAGATGAACATTACATAAATCATAAAGACGCTTGAGATCTGATTTCTAAGAGATATAGATTAACACTCTTGATCATTTTCTGACAGCGCACTAAATCACCCACACACAGAACCAGCCACACAAATCTAGTTTCTATCCAGCCAAGGCTGATTCCAGTTTTTTAAAAGTGGCCCTGTTAGCTAGATATCAAACTTGCTACAGTCAACACAGTAATGAGCTATCATGGAATTGAACAGAAATGCCACTTACTAAATATCCGGGGTAGCATTTGCAGACATTGGGACCCATGCATTCACCTTTACCAGAACAGTTATGCAAGTCATGGCAGTGAAACTTGGAACAGTCTTCTCCAGTCCATCCGGGATAACAGAAACACGTAGCCCCTATACAGTCCCCATTATGGAAACAGCTGTTCGGGCAGTGGATAACTATGAAGCCAAAAAGAAGTTTATCCAGTTGGTACCTGCTTCCTTCTTAGGTAGACATGGTGTACAGGGCACGGGAGGGGAGGGGGCTGAATGGAAATCCTCCCTTCCCCTCGGTTTTTACAGTAATTCAATACTTAATCTACATTAGGAAATACACGTTATAGACTCTGCATATCAAACATGCTTCTGTGGGGCGTGGTGCTATGCACAGAAGTGCTTATCTTGTTATGATAGTAACAATTGCAATGATAATATAGCGCGTTAAAGGAGGCATAATTATCGACAGAGTGCGCCTCAATGGTAATGATAATAATAGCACTGTTGCTCATCGCAGCTATGATGATGAAAGTTTGATGGTTTTTTCTTTCAATTTAGAGTCACCAGTACACGCAGATGAACAGTCAAGCTATCAATTGGGGATTGCTGCGTTTCGACAAGCTTACTACTTCTTTTTGTCAGGTGATGTGGTCCAATGATTTCGTATCGATATTCATCTAGCATGATCATTTCATACAACGAAAGAATTCATTTACCAAGTATGATATTGAGTGTGATTTACCTGGCCTCCTCACGCAGACAAAAGGAAGAAATTCATCACAATGAACTTGTGAAAAATTTCCGGTGGCAGCCACAACAGGACATACTTTATTTTTCTGATCATATCCGCTGTGGGACTGCAGTAAAGAAAAATGATAAGATAGGTGTCTCGAATGTTCACTGCTATTCCCTCTTGTACATCATAATTATTATTTAATTTTTTTGTCGTGAAAAAAATTCAAGAAAAAAAGAACATAGGCACACAAAATGAGTAAATGAGACAAATAGATGGATACACAAAAATGGTGGAAGGTCTCATCATTGTGCCTTAAGTGAACCTTAACAGTTGCGGAAGTAAATTATTTTGTTTCTCTATCGTCGGAGAAAAATTACCCTACACTTATGGTAAGAAAATTTCAGCGTAAAAAATATTTTGTTGCATGAGAAATTACGACGTGCCTTTTCGAAGGAGCCAAAATGGCGAATAGGTTTTATGCTTTGAACAGGAAGATGTTTTGACACCAAAACAAAACCACAGAGAGTTTGATTTGCGGGAATAACGGTTTAAAAGTATTTCAATTCTTGTTTCAAAAAGTGTTAATACGAAGACCTCGCAACGACAACAATGCATGCCTAAGACCTTGTGCGGGTTTTTTATCCCATTTCACAAGGATGATGTTCTTTGGTCATCTATAAACAATGTTCATCGTGTAAACAAGAGTCGACACGGGTTGATTCGAGGCTATGAGCGTTATTTGGTGCCCGTGACTTTATTGGGCAATCAAATTACTTGAAAAATACCTGTAGGACAGAAACTATATATCGAGCTTGATGTTTCCTCACCTCTCTCAAAAAGCGCCTGCTTATGGTCCACAGGGAAGGCAACACGCCTGAATGAACCAAGGATTCTTTCTGTCGAAGATGCTTTATGAGTCGTTTGTCTTCGTTTGAGAGCATGGTGACGAGATTTCCGCCATAACTCTACAAATGAAAGTATAATAGCACGCTGAGCGAGTGTATAGCACTTTTCTAATAAAGGAACAAAATACAGTTCGAGGAAGGCGAAACGGAGGGACTAGGAGAGGAAGCGAAGCAGCCCCCAATATCGCCCACCGTGAAGTCACCTCCAAGCTTAATTTCCTTGCCCCCTAGTGTATTCCTTTTAACCTCAAAATTCATTTCATTTAGTCTCCCGCAAATGAAAACAAGATAGAGAAAAGTAGAGTGGAGTAAAGAGAAATAAATAAATAAAAAAAGAAAAACCACAGCCAAAATACAAGAAAAAAAGACATAAATAGTGTCAGTATCAGCCGCGCTTACCCCACAATATTTCTCGGCATCAGTGAAAGTGAAGGAGCCTCCTTTGTACATGTAACACATCTCATCGTCTTTAATCCATTCAGGTGGGCAAGATACTAAGAAGAAAATTGATGAGATAAAAAACTGATGAGCTGAAAATTGATAAGCTGTTTTGTATTATAAAGTATGATAAATTGATGAAAAAGGAAAACAAAAAGCACTAAACAAAATACGGTTAATTTTGATTAACTTGAATTGAGAAAAGAGTTGACAGTTTAAAACATTTTGAGAGAGAATTGATCTTTTAAGTAGCTGAGCAGTATTTTGATAAAAAGATGTTCATTGTAAGGTAGAAACGTGAGACATTAAAACAACATGAAAGATAGACTTGGACCTAGAAAGTCCCAAAAATATTGACCTGATATAGCTCTTTGAGGTGGTAGCTTGACGAACGGCCGGAACACGATTGTTATGGACAGTCGATAATCCGTTGTCCTATCCATGATCAGAGAAGAAATGAGATTTGGTACATTCTCTCCCCACCAATTAAAAGTGGCGTTTACTGTGATTGGACTCCCTCTCATTGTGGTACTGAATTGATAGCGGTTGTTAGGATTCTGCAAAACGTTTCCATGAATTTCTGCTGTTCCATTGCACAGAACAGTCGCTCCGTAGTTAACATCGAGCCCCGTTGCACCGTTCTTGTACAATGTATTATTTACAAATCGAAGACCGACAGTACTTGTTTGAGAATTATCATACAGCAAAACGTAATGACCGACGTTGCTATAAAAGAAATTTCCTTGAACAATCGCCCATAACTTTGTTATGACACAAACGCTATCGGCTTTGCCATCCAAATCTCGTGCCAAGTTTTGAGAAAAATAGTTATTGCTCACGTTAACATTCATATAGGGCCCAGAAACTCCCTCTACGTGTAATATGCCTCCTTTGTTGTACTCTATGGTGTTTGCATGGATATAGCTGACCGGTGGTCTTGTCGTGGACAATTCATTGAGTACCTTGGAATAAATACCTCCATTGTTATTTCCAGCAATGTAGTTATTGACTATTTCAAATACTTGCTCAAAAGCATTGAGGTGAATCGCTCCTGGTAGGCTTCCTCTAAGGACTGGATTTAGACCATTGTTTGTTACCTGACAACGTTCTACTTTGAAAATATGTCTTTCACTTTGAGTCATCGTGTAATGTATACCTTGTTTCTTGTTACCACTAAAAACACTTCCGGTTACCTGGTGTACAGCAGTAGCAGCTGTTAAGAAAATGAAATTTACCCCTTTTTTTTCGTACAACTCAAGGCAAACAAACTTCAAAGAAGGTTATCCTACTTTCAGTATTTAATTCCCTGGTCACAAGACTAGATGAAATTTTTTTGTTCAAGAATTGGAAATGTCGACTAACTTTATAAGAGAGACATCAACGAATGACCCTCTTTTACATAGAAGTTAACCACGTAAACGTCAACATCACCTATGGAAAACAATTCCTCTCCTGAGGGAAGATAAGTGTCCCCCAATTTCTCGAACACCTAGCATACACGACCCTAGCTGGATACCTGGCTGACCAAAGAACCATTTTTGTCAAAAGCTGGGGTGTTTTTAAAACCTCGCCCACGGTGACATGCATATCAACGTTCACCAATTAAAAAGTAGGTAATTATTTAGCTGTTACGGTGTCATTTCTTTGATCACTATGTTTTTCATGAAACACTGAGGATTTCATTTGCTAATGTGCAGTTCACCTGTAATGTATTTGTCAATATGAAATATATCACAACTTACATGAATCACAACTGACGAAGGCCAGGTCATCGATTTCAATATTGGCCCACGCCTCTTCATATCCCAATATCACAATCGAGTAACTGGCGTCAGTGTAGGGTAGCTCAATCACTATCTTTTTCCAGTGAGTCACGTAATCGCTCATGGAAAAGAGCAAGGTCGAATTATTACTAATGTCTTCTATAAGAAAAATGGATAGCGATGCTAATGACTTGGAGTTGCGGTCAACCCGCCTGAAGTAGAACACCAAGTAACAATAATTTTTGTCGCTGGAAATTGATGGGCTGGTAAAGGCAGCATAACCAGAAAACCAGTGTTGCCAAAGATGTAGTACTCCCCCTGCGTAAGATATAAATCAAATACAAAATTTGATTATGTCTTTGACAGATAATTGCATTTGTTGCTGTTTTAACACTGGCACTTTAAGCAGAGACAGGGGCTGCGATTCGCTATCAAATATCTAATAAAAATTTGAGACGGTGAAAATATATGGCACCTTTAAGGTTTAGTTTCAAAACTTTAAATTGTCTACAGAAAAACATAGGGAGAGCCGAAAAATCTCGTGCTTCTCTTACAAACTAAGCTCTCATCATCACTTCAGCTGAAATTGCACAGGACTATTCACCTTCCAGATGAGACAAGATCAACAAGATTTTCGAAAGTTCAAGTCCTAGGTCATAGTTTATACGAAATTCTCTTTTTGATCACAACATTGAAATTGACACAGTTTCACGATTTCTCCTCTCAGCCAATCGTATGAGAGTACTAGAAGTTGATAAGTAGAGCTGAGAGATCAACATATCAACGTACACGACTGCGCTGAGAAGGTGCGGGCGGAGTATTTTGAATTTCTGCGGTAACAATGTCATCAGGCGACCAACGGTTTTCCGACATTGGCACAATTCCAGCCTTCTCTCTTTGTCATACTGCCGTTTAGTTGTTTGATCGATTGCCTTCATGTTACCTGAATGTACACTCCCTAACTTTGTTCCTTCAATATTTATTCTCTGGCGATTGCAAATCACTACTCCAGCTCGTTGAGGTACTCTCAGTAGGTTTTGTTTGAGTTCTTTAACAACTTTGCATTCTTTTTCCCGATTCTAATTTTATCATTGGGTCGCCTGAAATATTATTTTATTAATTACTTGGGCTGCTGTTCTGATGTACTTTAACGATCTTTTGAAGTTTACGAAAAGTCGTTCTCAAGAAAGTCCAATTCACTCGATAACGTCGAGTCCTGGAATCCATTTCTAAGTTTTTGACTGGAGGAACCTTATCCACAAAAGCGCCCGGAGGGAAAACGTTTTGTCGACAGAAGGAGATCCCAGCCCCACCACCTAACTTACTACTTTGTAGAACAATCGATGTGTAACCTAAGCCAGCTCATATCCGGTTATAAGATAGATGAAAACTTAGCTGAGAGATTAGCTCATGCGAATATCCTTTCTAAAAATCTTTAAACGTCAATCTTATATTACTTATCACAACTCACCATTGCCTGAATAGGTGTGGTCATAAGCACTGTTTCCATAATACCACTTCTTTCTCAAGTCAATTCCTTTAAAATGTGATGTGGGATAACGTCTCCAGCCACAAAATCCACGGTCAAATGAGCATGGAATATCTGAGGAAAATTTGGCAGAATTGTTATCAGGTCCTATCGTATTGGCTCCCTCTACCCATTCACATAATACACTTGGGTGTTACAGAACATTTGTTGAACAAAGCGCAGACGTTACAATGGCAAATCCAGAACGGGGGTCTGGGGAGTCTAACCCCCAATCCTCTTTAGACTATTGGTTTTTTTCTACCACTTGTATGACACCAAAGTTCTTGCAAATTCACAAATTTTCTCAACTTGAGGTATCTAAAATTAACTTATTTGAAACTTTTAGCTTACTTTGGCTTTGGAGCGAAAAAAAAGAGTCGAAAAAGATCTACGTTTCCTGATTCAAAGTTGGACTTCCCCCGCCTCTTTTCAAACTCTGTGTGGCCTTTGCTTTATGTACAGGCAAAGAAAGAAAAAGCATTGACTATGATAAGGATGACGACAATAATTGATAACGATAATGATAACTTACATGCTGACGTTAACGATTGCGAACGCTGACGATAACGATAAAGAGAACGACAGTAATTATAATGAGAGTGATAATGATAGTAATAATGGTTGTGATAATGATAATAATGAAAATGATTATAATAATAATAATAATAATAATAATGGTGATGATGATGAAAAGTTCCAGCTACTAACCTTTGCTATCAACACGTCGAACGTGAAAAAGCATTTTGCTACTGTACGATCCATTAAATGTGACTGTAAAAGAATCCCACTTGATCAATTTTCTTTTCAAGAGTAGACCTGGGCTGCTACCATAAGACCTGAAGATTTCATGTCCATTAGGCAGTTCTATCCGAAAATATCTTGCATTTTTTAGGACTAGTAGCTGAATAGCAAAACCAGCACTTGCCTCTGTTTGAACCTTTATTTGGCAGGATACCTCTAGATCTGAGAAAGACACGAATGGTGCCCTAAAGTAAACGAATACATCGTGATCCTTGACATTCACCACTTTTTGTGGGGAGCACAGATTAACTTTCCCGTATATATCAATCCAATCACCGTATGCTTCATGAAAACTCAGACCAAACTCGTTTTTTATTGATTTGACGTTTTTAAGTGTAACATTGCTTTTGGTACTGATAAAATCAATTCCATTTCCTCCAGTATTCACAAAGGAACTGTTCGTTATAATCACCTCTTTTTCTGGGAACCAAACCTTGATACCACCTGATGTGCAGTTGAGAACAGTCACATGATTTACTTTTGGAACGTACTGAATCATTTCAATGGCAGCCACGTTTTGGCCATGTTTCTCGCCACAGTGCTCAATTCTTAGGTGTTTTAAACTTGATGTTGACAGGTTTGAGGTGTTCCTAGCTTCGCGAAGAAATCTGATATTTCCCCAAGGCCTTCCTTCGCCACACTTCAACTCAAGATGATACGACATATTGCAGCTTTGGTTTTTGAAAGATAAAGAGCATTCTGCTAAATCCAACTCACTTCCTTTACAATGAAGAGCAGCACAAGCATCCCGAGGGCCGGACGAATTGTGATAGGAGTGATTGATGGACAATGGTGCTTTATAGCCCAGGTGTTCACATATAAGTTTTGCGTCATTAGTTTTTGTGCCCTGCGTCTCATTGAAACACAGTGAGGTCCAATTCCAGTTGTGTAGTATCTCTACACGTCCTTCCCAAGGAAACTTGCCTCCGGTTAATCGAATTTTGAGAGAATCGTCATCTTTTGTCCTTTTTGAAAGAGAAAATTTAACAGGTTGATCTACATTTCCGCCCACAAAGAGTGAACCAAGAACCAACATGCCGACCCTTGGCTTAAAATGCATCTCAACACCAGGGTCAATTGAAAGAGAAGCTTCAGGCAGAATAGTGACATCGGAAACAACTGTATAGGGACTTTTCTCTTTTCTTAGAAGAACGTTGGATAAAATCCTTCCTCCCAGAAAGCTTTTCGAGAGCGCGTTGAAGGTGGTATTTTCTTCTGAACTCTTTATTGTGCTTCCTGCATTACTGATGTAAGGACGAAAAACAGCAAATGCGTGTTCGTACTCGTCTTTAGCATGAAAAATTCTCTTCTTGATTTTTTCCTCGTCATCATAACCCCAGAAGTTTAATGTAGCCTGCAACGTGCTGCTATGCGAGGAAACATGGGTGTATGCACAAAGTTCTTTTGAGAAGTCCTGGCTGCTAAATCTGTTGAAATTAATGAAAAATGTTCTCCATTCCATTCCATTCCATTCCAAAGTAAACCCAGAGACTTCTAACTCACAGGTTGGGGAACTTGATGATACAGCCACGTTGTTCAGGAGCGAATTGTTCAAAAACGTTACATTCTTCATGCCAGTGTTCACTCCTAAAACGTATTCGCACTGGAGAAGAACCATAAACTGCCCTTTATTCGATTTAAGGATGTTGTCGACAATTGCGATGTCTTCATTTATCCTCTGAATCTCAATGACTCCACTATTCAGGCAGCTGTTGTTTGTGAAGACGTTACCTCTTATAGTTGCACCTGAAGGAGAGGTTCTTTCTATATAAACAGATCTCCCATGGTTTTGTTTAAAGATGTTTCCTTCTATGATCAGAACTTTTGTGCCTCCTATTATGTCTATGACGCTTTTATCTTGGCAAAAGTTGAACAAGAAACTATTGTTTCTCACAAATATTTCAGGAGTGTAGTATCTATTCGTATAACGCGTAGTCAAAATAACAGGACCTTGAGTGTTATTCAGGAAAAGGTTACCGTCAAATTGCCATGGATTAGAGTGTGGAGACTCGTTAATGTCTATTACAGGACCTCGGTTGGCATAAAATGTACAGTTTATGAAGGAAGTGTGAGATGAACAAGGCGAATTGCAACCATAATAACTACGCGAATAAACAGAAGATGCCTTATTCCATCCAAAAAATATCTTGGTTGCAGAAAGTTTCACTTTGGTATAGCTACCATCCAGAAAAAGCCCATATCCATTGCTATGGAAAACACCACTATTTTCAATATTGATTGTTTTTTCAGCGTTCGTGTCCACATATAGTCCATTTTCGGTCGAGTTAGAAGTCTTGGTGTTCTCGATATTCACGTTACCCGAAAAAGAAGAGAGCTTGATTCCAATCTTGTTTCTAACGAACTGGCAATTCAGCAGCTTCAAGCTGTTAACGTGGGAAAATGCTGTCGATAAGCCATTCTTGGGTGACTCTCGTACGTCCGTTTTTTGGATTTCAACTATTCCTGCGTTATCTCCACCCAAAAAAATTCCACCTTCACTGTTGTGGCTGAAATTGCTTTTGGATATAACAAGGTTTGGTGATCTGATCTTCGTCTTTCCACCACCTGTTCGTTGAAAAGAAAAATAATTGTTTATGAACACAAATCAGAGCCTTGCACAACTTTTTTCTGACATAAAGCATGTCTGCGAAGAAAAAGAATTAAGGGAAATTTCCTTCGATCGCGATCAGTAACTGACTTTTTAATTAGTATTCAAAACTTTTCATTAATTTCATAACATAATCAGGTGATAAAAGTGGTTATTATATAAACTTTAGGCCCTTTGATCACAAAAAAAACCATTGCGATCCTTGCAGTGCAACTCTGCCCACCTCATTACGAGTAAAGGGGCGCATTTGACAGCCTCACAAAATATATTAATACACAACAAAACTCGATTATTCAGATCATGATCAAATTTAAAAAACATGTTTTTAAAACAGCAAAATGGTGAATCATCATCCTCAGTGATGACTTATGTCCTTTTGTTGACATCATGAATATCACCAAAGGATCCATTAATGGAGTTCTTTTTTCTTGAAATGTCACCACCGATATGATCAATTTCCTAATGAAACAGTTCATTTCCTTAAACTTCTCTTTACAGAGGTAATAGGATTTGTTAATCACAAGTATGATTACAGACAGAATCGGACGACATGAAGTCCTGTTACCAATCAACTGAAACTATGACAAAATTTGAGCAAGAAACTAGACATCGGCTATACCTTTTCATAAAAGAAAACCAAAGTTAACTCGGCGAAATGCGAGAAAACAGCGCACATGACGCAATCTGTCCACTTACACAGATCACAGTGTCGAATTATAAGCATGACGCGTACACTGTCCCATAAGTGCTGACATTGGGCTGGTGACAACCAGTCACTTTGGAGAATTTTTTCATAGTTTTGATTACACTAAAAATTGTGGTCAAATTCTTCCACGGGGAAAAAGAACTGTAGAATTTGCATAACCCTAACTGTGTGGCTTAAAGGATCTTTTGCACACAGCGTCCAAATAGCATCTGGAGGCACGGTTCAAAGCCTGTCGAAGCCTGAAGCTTATTTTTTCAATTGCAAAAATTGCAGTCTACCGACGGAGATCGTTGCTTAACCTGATATGTTTAAAACAATAGCTGAACGTACTTTTGATGAGGAACAATAGAAAATGCACCGTGTCGTCTTCATCCGGATATCCATACCCTTTCTCCAGCAGGATTGAGCTATTGCCAATCATCCAAGCAGGACGGCTATACCATTGTAACATATGGATATCCCAGAGAGTGCCCTTTGTCTTGTTTGTTCCATTGTACACGTGGAAAGCTATGTTATATACATTGTGATAGATTAGCTGCAATCCTATCGTATATTTCGGTGGAACGGTAATTATGGCCTTGCAGGCTGCTCTGCTCCGTAATGTTACAACCAGATAATACACCACACTAGAGTCACTAATAAATGTTTCACTTTCAGTGCATATGTCCATAAACTTCTTCACAGTCGCATCTGCCATTTTTACCACGTGTTTGTTGAGAGCATTCCAGTTGTGACGATACGAAAATCCGTAGCCTTTTGTGTTTACAACATTTGTACTCAGGAACTCAATAAATGGAGACTCCAAACGTACTCCATCCGACTCGGTTTCAGCTATCGTTGAATTCTCGATTGTATTTGAATCTTTTGAGGGGTCTGGATACATAATCTGGAAACCAATGGAAGCAGAATTACTCACAAAGACACCACTGATCACGTGACGTGGGAGGTCCACTCTGAAGGCGATTCCGGGGATAGTCAGGTCGTCTCTATATGGAAAACCTGCATATCGCACCTCAACATTGCTTAAGATACTTTCCTTTGAAGTCACAGCGAGATGTACGCCAGCCCAGTAAGGAATTTTGCAACGGACATACAAAACATTTCTCGTGCATGATGAAGATGAAATCCAGTTCCTTTTGTTACAAATGGTGATGCTGTCTCCTTGATCTGTATCGCATTTGACATTATGTAGGAATATTTTCTCTTTTCCACTTGGGTTATGGTAATAAGAGTTTACCGTTTCGTATCCCAATTGTCTGCATACTATGTCATCTTCGTGTCCATAGGTATGCATACAAACTGGCATCCACGTGCTATTGATCCATACTTCAACCACCCCTTCCCACGGAGCGGGACCTCCGACGAGTCTAATGTCCTGTTGCAATGGTCCCCTTGGAAGGAACTTCACCCTTTCTTTTTTATTACCTTTTATGATAACCTTTCCTTGTACTAGGAAAACGCTCTTCAATGGAAATTCTAAAGTGATGTTTCCTTCGATAAACAAAACGCCGTCAGACAATATAGTGACGTCACTGATAACTCGGTAGGCATCACTTGGGTTTGTTATATTGAGGAAATGATTTAATATTCCTCCTAAGTTGTTGCCTCAAAGAAAACAGAGAGGTCTGACACCATCGTGTAATTTAGGGCTGATAGAATTGTAGGAATCTAAAAATGGATAATATTGGATCTGTGTAAGTTCCACTCGATCTTCAAAGTCAAACAATCGGTCTTTTATTTTGCATTCATCTCTTGTTCCCCACCAGTTTTCTTCCGCAAGAAGAACGTGTTCACGGTCTTTAAGCAGTGCTGCTAATTCGTGAGAGAACAAAGGGTTGATAAAAGAATTATACTGTATGGTAACGTTGCCTCCTTTTACAGCTAAAACTGCCTGCGTTTTGGTACGAAGGTAATTGCTGGAAAACAGCTGGATTCTTTGATTGTCTAAAAACGTGTTATTTCTGATGGTGACACGGCATTTTGTGGGTAACGTTTCGCAATTAACGAAAAATATGTTCTCCCCTTTATTCTTCAAAAAGATGTTCGATGAAACCTGCAGATTGAAGGGTGAGGAATTCTCATAGTAACAATTTGCTCCATGTCTTACTATCAGAGCAAGTCCACTGTTCTCGTAATATATGTTATTAGCCAAAACAGCAGATAACACGTACCATTCTGGGCCATAGATATCCAAACCATTCTTTTTGTTTCCCTTTACTTTATTACCAGTGAATAAAAGTTGAACGCTCCTTTGCCACCGATTGTTTCCCCAACCGCAATCTGCAGGATAGAGCATACAACCACCAAGAGAATTGTTGAAAATTGTGGAGTTTGCAACCTTAATGACATAGTTCTCCGGGCGTTGATCAATTCTATAAGTGAGGTAAAACAGCACACCGTATTGACTGTTCCCTGAAACATTACAGTTTAGAAGATGAACTGAACGAAGACGTGCTGACTTGGTATCTAGAAACCACAATCCTTGTCGTTTGTTGCCACCAGCAATAAAATCCTTTAAGACAACTTCTCCTCCTTGATTTTCCACGTAAAAACCATCCTTGCCGTTACCAAAAGAAGACGAAGACTCTATGTTTATGCTGGTATCCCCAAGTTCGAAAGCATAACCAGATCCGTAATTGTTTGAGGTAGAAATCTTCTCCAAGTTAAGTCCTCCTCTAAAAAAGTAGGCAGCGTAAACTCCTATATTTGAGTTTCCATCAAATTTACAAGAGCTGAAATTTAATCTGGTATCGGATAATCTTGTAAACAGAGCCCCATTCTGCGAATTTCCAAGAGACAGTACTTCCAGCAGTCGAACATAGCAGAAGCGAAATGCATGTAAATAAACTCCTTCACCGATACTGTTACGAACAAATTGCGAGTTGTAAATGTTGATTGTGGAGTTAACCTGGTTTAAGATGTGCAATCCTTGACCGCCATTTTCTTCAACAAGGCTGTCGGACATTTGGAACAAAAGAGTTCCTGCATCGACTACGATTCCTGTCGCTTGGTTTTTCGATGATTTGACGTCGGTAAATTCTAAAGTACCTGTTGCCTTGGTTATGTAGAGTCCGTTGTAGTTGTTCCCTATCACCGTTGTCCGGGAGATACGAGAATTACCAATCAAGTTGTCAACGGTAATACCATACTTAGCGTTGTTAGAAAAGGTACTGTTAGATATCACAAGTGATGAAGTCCCGCCTACAAATGATCAAAAGCCGATGGGTTAGTGTTACGAAGAGCATACATCATCCAAAAAAATTTATAGACTTATTGAGGCCAGCCATTTTGTCTTCGTAATGAATAGTTAATTACGTCTTTTGCTCGATTCTTTATTGAGTAACTAGCTTACCTATTGACTAACTGACTTAGCGACCGACTGACTGATCGAAAGAACCTCCCACAAAAAGAACAGGTAAACGACCGAATGATCGACCGACAGACCGACTGAAGGACTAACGGACCGACCGAACTGCTCAAGCGAACAGCAGATAGACAAATTCGTCTTACTTATAGACATAACTAGAAACAGAGCTACCTTGATCTTCCATAACGACCATTTCCAAGTTAGAACTGCCTTTAGAGTAGAAGGAAAGTTCCAATATAGAAGTAAAACCAGTCTTAAATGTCCTTCCATTGTAGTCACTTGTAATTCTGTGCAGTTGGGTTTTGATATCTGTGCTTGCATCGGTAATATTAAGCTCGAATCCACTTCCATTTATTATTCTCAAATACATAGAGATCTTTCTTCCTGGTGAAGCTCTGAAAATCTTAAGAATGCAAATTTTTTTATTATTCATTTCTTTCACTGGAAGAGTTTTGAAAAAAAAAAGGAAGCCGCATACAGATAAATGTCTCTAGGTTACAAGTTACGGCTATTCCTACTTCCTGCTCAATCGGGTAACTCCCTTCCATGAAACATGGCTCAACATTTTGACTATTTAGATGTCTTTTACGAATACTTTCCTTTTGAGGAAAAATATCCTAAAAATAACATTCGACAGGTGCGAACTTACTTAGTTTGACAGATGAAAATGGAAGAAGAAGCATTATCTTCCTCTACCCTTCAAAGAAAACTTATTTTTTCAATCGTTGGCTATTAGTTTTACATATTTGAAAGCTGGTGTCTGCATATAGGGAAGACTTGATCTTCCATCTACCATATGGAAGAATGATCTCCCCTATTGTACATGAAAAATCCTCCCCTTCGTAAAAAAAAAAAAAAAACACCACCTATAACGTGTCCTGTCTAATTCACATTATTTCGATAATCATCAAAATATTTTTTTTTCTTTCAAATCTAATTAAATAGCCAAGGATCCAGAACTTTCAGCTCATGGAGACTGCGTTGTTTTCCTCAAAGGATTCGCCGGGTTTGATAGAAAAATTAAATCCCTCAATATTGGAAGCTTGTCGTTCTACCTTATAAAATCTTGAATGAAATGTGTACCAAAATGTGACAAAAACCTGTACATTTTAACTACAGCTCAGGAAACTTGAACCAGAAATCGACTAAAAAAGTCTGTTTTCGAAAAGGTGTTGGGTATTTATAGGTTTTCCACAGTTTACATTAGATTGGTTTTGAATTCAAAGTTTTTTCCTTTTTACCAAATAACTCAGACATTTTAACTAAAACACTCGATCCTACCTTACTACAATTAACCGGATGATGATTTCCGGTGGCATTTAGGAGTAAAGGAAAAGAAGCTTTCTCTGGGATGACGGAACAGAAATTCACTGCCAGGCGCTTATAGATAAGGCCTCCTCCAAATCGTGCATTCTGAACTGTGACGTTTTCAATGACAACATCACCACAGGAGCTCTCGATGTTCACACCAGCCATTTTAGGCCCCAGGATAGAAGAATCGATCACAGCCAAGGGTTTGGCAAGTTCTTTTATATTTAAGCCGAAAGCACTGCCGTTGATCATTACATGAAGTACATCTGGGGCGTTTTTCACGGCATTTACGCCCTCAAGAGCATTCTCAATGTCCACGTGCTCAAGATAAGAGCTTCCTTTCATCTCAGAGGAATTCGTCGGCTCGAAGTAAATACCTTTCCAGTAAAAAGTCTCGGCCAAATATGGCAAGAGAGTGTCACACTCGATACCAACGTCCCGGCTGTGAGCTGAAATATGTGTCGTTGTAATGGAAAATAAAAGGGATAAAAATAGAAATGTGGTTAGTGGCTTAAAAGTAGCAAGTAGTAGTAGTAGTTTTGTACCTTGACGCTTTTACGAAAGTCCTTATTGATATGGATTCTGGGAACCTGGACACAACCTCTTCCTCCCTTGATCTATGCTCTGTTTCTCTAAAAATTAATAAAATTGTATTATAATTTCAAGTCGGGCGGGTGAATTGGCCATTCAGGACAATTTTATATTCATATGGAGAATTTAAGTCCTCTACCCGAGAGCCACACGAAGTGTTCAACTTCATAGCAAAAATTTCATGTCACGAAATCCAAATTTAACTCAGCCTGATGTCTAAGAAAATCGAAAGAAAATTGAAAAGAGCGTAAACCAAGCATTCAAATGCTTAGCGAAGTCTGAACTTGGGATCATTCATTCTCCTCACAATATCGTCACTGAATCTCACATTGAGGTCATGAGAATAAAAAAAATAATCACCAACTAACGAAACTCTTGATTGTTAAACAAATTCTCCTTGTCAGCATCATAGTGAATATACAGAGAACAGTAAAGAGAATATTGATACTGATGTTAGGGTGTAAAGGCTTAATGTATACATCACGGACGTTTTTTGGGAGGAGAGGTTGTCTCTGGTACCCAGTTCCACAGAAACGGTGACTAAGACGTTGAGAAACCGCGCATTTGTCACCTGTACTTTATAACCAGTGAGATAGGATCTCAGTTTCAAAAAAATACTTTTTGTAGCAAAAGCTTGTCTTAAAACATGAATTAAATGGAATTTACCCGACAAAATGTGAGGGCATATTTCTATCCCCTCTTGTGCATATTCACCCCATGCAAAGTCACAAGGCAGAGAAAGATCTTAAGTTACTTTGGTTACATGGAAAAATTAAATAGTTTTGTCGTTAATCACTTGCTTTACGGCCAGAAAGAGAATATTTCCATGGAGAGGCACATGCGCAAACAACAAAAGCATTGCTTAGGACTAAAATGAACTTACAACATGAATATGGATTATTCATAATCCATCTGTAAGAACAATCCCATAGACTCTTTTCAGTTCCTTTACAGCCAACTGTCTTCATAATCACGGGGCCGCTACCGGGATCATAGTAATGCCACTTTCCCCCAAGGAAGCCAAGATGTCTGCAGGCCACGTGCGTATCTCTGAGATCCCAAGAACTCCAGTCGTTGCAGACAGTCCCCCACCTTCCATTATACTGCAGCTGTAGGCGCCCGTTGCTGTAGGATGATCCATCTACAAGTCTTATCCCGTGACTGTAGAATAAAGCCCCGTCTGTTTTATTGCAAAAACTTGTTTCTCCACAGGGAACCGCTCGGAAAGTAATTCTCTGCGACGGTGTACCTTTTGCATGAAACGATCCACGAACACGAATCCCCACAGATGGAACAAAATTTAGAATTGCACCAGGCTCTATGGTTAGAGTGGCATTTTCTGGGACAATAAGGTCACTGGTGACCAAGTATGGACCATCTGCACGCGCAAGGGTCTGGTTACCAGTGACAGTGCCATTCAATTGCCGTGAAATATTTTTCTCGTTCTCACAAAGCCCATACCCGAGAAAGATGGCCAGTGGCATGCAGTATGTTAGAAACATCGTGCCGGTCTACTCTAATCTATTGGTAAGGAAGAATAAGGATGAACTGGAATCAGTAGACATAGTTCACCTCAAGACGAAAGAAACAGTTTTTTCCTTAATATTCGTCCTTTTAGATGATGTCACGAACCCCTCGTATCCCAACTACTACATTGCAAACTTTGTCAAATAAGGATAGGGGAGTGCAGGGAAGGGGGAGCGCGGGGGGGGGGGATAATCCACGCTTCTTTTACCCTGCATTGGTACGTCCAATGGCTATGAATTAGGGAGAAGGCAGCTATACACCCGAGCTAGGTGGTTGGCGCTCTCCAATTGATGGGAGTCAAGCGTCATATCCCTATCTGTGAATATATGAAAGTCATATATTTGAACTGCGGATAAAGACGTGAATATTTCTGCGAAGATCACTTTCATATTTACATATCTCTATCTATTGGGAAATTGTGCATCGGTGGCGTAGTCGCAAAAGACTTGGGACGAAAAATTAAAGTTGAAGAAACTACTTCCTGCAATTGAAATTCTTCGCACCTTACGTATGGAGATCGGGATCAGAGATTTTTAGCGAGTGCTTTGTTTTTTCTAGGGTATAAACTAAGTTTCCTCAAATACTCCTGAATGAATTTAAACTTGGTGTCATTCCGCGATAGGACAAGACGCGACAAGACGCTTTAAACATTAATTGCTTGACTGAAGCGAGATCTATATACGTCATGTTTGCATTGTTGTAACACTCGTAAGCTCTTGGAGATCATTCACTAAAGAGAAGGCAGCCCGAGAAAGTTGCTAAATCATTTAGCTCGGTTTTCAAATAAAGAGATGCATGATTTGGTTTAGAGCGTGGAACAATGAAAAATTCTGAGTACTCTAAGAGGAGTCATCCCCCAGAATTTCGTGCAGTAAATCAGAATTAGCTTTACATCTGTACCTTGCTGAACCTTTGAGAAACGCTTAGTTCAGGAAAATTATTTTCAGTTAATTTGGAAACGTCATGAAATATGCATTCTTCGTCGCCGTTGACGAAGAATAGAGAATTTGTTCAAATATCTGCTTCAAAGGGCAAAGGATATGTTTCGTAATGGTAATAGGACCGAGTGGAATCCAATTCGGTCTGTAATCATACGTCGAGTGATTAACAAATCGGACGATCGCGAAGCGGGAGTTTAATTAACTTCTGTGTAATTTCCTGCAAAATGTCTTTCATTGGGACGTCGGTGCAACCTTAAGCTCGTCCAACTCCACACTGAGTGAAGTGCAACGCTGTTCAAGTGACACAATGACGTCATTGTGAGTAATTTTGGGATAAGCAGCGCTATCACACAGCTGCACGTTACTCCTGTTTCGTATTTTAAAAACTCGATCTAAGTTCCCGAAACCAAGTGTTTCGTGGTCCAATGTTGATTTCTGCGGAGTTGTCGATTTCAGTAGATCTCATTTTGAATTAATCAGCGTAATTGCGCACAATTATCAACATTTCTCTCATTTCGCTCCTATTTGGTATGCTCTTCGGTTAAAGACTAATATTTAATTAAGCAAAGTTGTCTTACCTGAAGTAATTACAGCCTCCTTTTCAGCAAAATGGGAACAGAAAAACCTCATATCAGGTACCCCGAAATGCGCTTTGAAAACGCATGATCTTGAGGTATTGCACTATCCTGCCAAGTTATCTTGCTTTTATGTGAACGATGCAACAATTCAGAGAACTGTAGCCATCTTTGATTCGGAGACATAAGAGGTGAAGCAATGTCATATTAAATAATTTTCATCAGTCCAGGTTTCCTCACTTCGTGACACGACGCTCCGAGATTCGTCTTAAATTTTAAGCTTCAAAAGGGGCATTTTGACGGAATTCATCGAACTTCTGGCAAGCGAGGTATGTACTGATTTGTTTGACCCAGAAGCTAACCTAACCTGAGAATATGATCCGAATATGATCCGAATATGATCCGAATATGATCCGAATATGATCAGAAAATGTTCGAGTTTTGGCCACATTTGCTCTTAACAGGCAAATTTAAAAGAAGCGAAGTTTAAGCACGGAACCTAGAAGCTAGAGGTAGAGGAGCAGTGAGCTTCTTGAGCAGGCCCCCCATACTATTGCTATTATTATCACTATCATTATCATTATCATTATCATTATCATTATTATTATTATTATTATTATTATTATTTGTGGTAATATGATTATTTTTACCCTTTAATTATTGGTTGAATGTCAATTAGTCACTATATTTTTTAATCGTTTTTCTCTTGTGGAACATGGTACTCATAATTATGTGGGATGCGGCAGGTTTTCTTCTTTTCATGTCCAGACAAATATTCTGAAAAGGTATCTTCTAACGTCATTATTCAACCCCTCTTTCTTTTCGATACTCTAGTAATTGTGCTATATCAGTAGCCACACGCAGTCTTAAGCTAACAATTTTTTTTTTGGTGAGGAATCTTTGAGGGCTTACTGGTGTTACAAGAATGCGAACATCACGTACTATCTTCTGTCACGCAATGTTCAAAGCTCGTTGACGCTTTTCGTTAATTCGTTGATAATTAGTTTCCATGGAGGCAAAAATAGGTAATAATGAGACAGGAAATCCCGATAGAGATCGATATCGGCTTTCTCGAATACAATCAGAAGCAGTTTAGTAAACTGAGGGCTCAATGAATACCTTGAACAAACACGAGCAACCGCTAAAAATGAACTGGTCACAATTGCCATATTTTCGGCAAGGAAAAGGGAAGTAGCTTTGTGTCCGTGCCTTTCCGAACTGTTTAGAAATGGCCCTTTCACTCGGGGAATATTAAGGTATTTTTTGGAAATGTCTCGAACTGTGCATCCTTTGTTGATGTTACCTAAGAACGGAGACTACGTTACAATTTCCGCTTCGAAGCGGGCTGAGGACCGATATAGACCCGAATCAGTTGTAAAGATTAGCGCAGAATTATACCCCTCTGAAATCTACCTAGAATTAGTCTTTCCAATTTGCCACCCCACTAAGGATACTTTTTCGTTTGTCTGTTCTCGGAACAATCTGCATCGATCACTGATTTCCCTTGGTAACTGGTAAAGATTGTCCACAAAAAAGCTCTGAACCGTACAAGTCAGACCACTGTGCCTTTCATCAATTTTTTCTGATAGTTACAGACGAACAAATGGACTAGTTTTCCTGTAATTGGAGCAATATGTCAACTCTGAAGCTTGATGCAAAACAACACTGACGAAAAATATCAACGAGTTGATCTCTTCTCAGAAATAGCACACGTTTGATTAATCCACGAATGTCATGATATTCATACAATTATGTAATATTTTACATGGGAATTTTGCGACTGAAAATTGCAGTTGTTCTCGGTACCTTTCGCCTTTCCTTTTACTGATGAGAAATTGCATCTTTGAAAATCCGCTATACAGTTCTATGGTGGAAAATGCCTCAGAGGAATCAAACGAAAACGGTCATAGATGATCAAAGCTAGTTTAACTTTCGGGCGAGTATAGAAACCCGCATATCAGTAGTAACAAATGGTAGTTAAATTTGAAATTATTGATTCGTCGCTTTTCCCTTGGTGATCAACTAAAATGTACGATGATCATTATAAGAGAGATGAAATCAACGTTTTGCACTACAAGAATTTCTCTCGGGGACCGTTGTTCTTAAGAAGCAATTGACTCTATAAAGCAATTCCCGGAAATGTGGCCTTTACTAAATGTAATTAATGTGTCTCGCTTGCTTACAAACTTTACGAAGACAAATTACGGGGAAAGTATATTTCAAGCCATCGAATACCATTTCTACTTTTAATTGAAAACTTCGGCGTTACAGTGCGCAAAGATCACAAGTTAAGTTGACTCAGTGCAACCTCAAATTAAACAGTTTCCTCGTAATCACGAGGTGACCTTTATGTGTCCAAATATGATTAGGAAGTATATCTAATCTTCGAAACACATTCGATCTCAGTATTCAAACATACGCATCAATCATAGAACTTTTAGGTCTCCGCCATTTCTTTGGATTTCCATTTCTGCAGAGTATATTATTTCACAGTTTGTTCTGTTCGTTGATTATCTTCGCATCACACAATGAGTAGGTCAACGAGCATTGAATATTACAAAAATGGACGTCGTGTCTTTGTTAATCAAAAGCTGTGACCTCTTTGCTCATGATAGAGCAGCAATCGTTCATTTTAGCCCAAAGAATACCATGCTGTAAACCATAATCAAAATACTCCGTGCGATTAAAATACTTCGTGCAAAGAAGTTTAACAACCTAATTCTATGGGTGAAGTACTTCGTCCAGAGCGCCTTGAAAGTGATCCAAACAGAAGCGTGGCCTCCAGGAATGGAATCATTGGAAAATAACGTTCGACAACATTCTAGCAGCTCCTAGCATTTTTCGTAGCATGCCGTGAGCATAAACTACATTATAGTACATTATCAATCTGGAGAGCATTAAGAAAACGAGAAACGAAAAAAATGGCCAGAACTAGACTCAAAAATTCAAGGAAAAAGAAGTACCAAATATCCAATTATTGTAAGACATGCAGAATTAACAGATAAACAAACCCTTCTCTGAAAAAAACCAAAAATATTCTGAACATCTATCTCATCGAAAAGAAGTTTGTTATTGACTACACAAGTATGTTAGAAAGGTTTGCAAACGTAAACATTGTGAGTAGTTCATGAAAAGCCGAACTGTCCAACTACAGACAAGAGAGTGGCTTCTTTCCGTAGCGTTTTTCGTCACATTCTGTAATGTAAGCGGTTTCAATTTCTTTCCAGACGGCAAGATTTCAAAGTAAGAAATTTCCCAGAAGATCTTTTAGCGTAACGTCACGTTGCGTAACTTTTCTATGTGATATCAAGGGTCGCCTTGGAACATTTGGTAGTTCTAAGAAATCAAGAGATTCATAAAAAG
The DNA here is from genome assembly GCF_964200805.1 of Pocillopora damicornis. Taxonomy (NCBI): domain Eukaryota; kingdom Metazoa; phylum Cnidaria; class Anthozoa; order Scleractinia; family Pocilloporidae; genus Pocillopora; species Pocillopora damicornis. The sequence goes on from NC_142674.1 coordinate 1,559,350, forward strand.
ACATTACCGAGAAACGATTAATAAACCGCAAATTCAAAACACTACGAAGACAAATGAACTCCTCAAAAAAGGCTCATCAATGTTATGATGTTTCTGGCTCTTGTAGTATAGAATGCGAACCTGCGCCGATTAAACACGAGAAACGTCAACACAGCCCGGTTTCAAGTGCTGCCTGCTTGATTAACTGCATTTTTCATAAACAGAATAGACTTCCAGGAATCTGGGGCCTTTTAGATTGTAGGAGAGAATGAGAAGGGCTTAAAAGCATTATACACGGTTTCATCACATTGACTTTCTGGTTCACGAAAATAAAAAGAAATTAAAAAGAAACAAACATGACAGGGACCTGAGGTGCTTTTCAATCAAGCAATCAGGTTTCACCTTAGAACAAATTTCTTGCTTTTAAATTAAAAAATAAACCGAATTAAAAATAGAACGCTCTTGTATTCGCGACCTCCAGAACGGCAAAAATGCAAATCCAGGGTTTTATAAGATGTCTTCAACGAGTTTTTCATCATCAAGCAACTGTTGCGGGCATTTGGGCTTTGGGGATCAAAAAATCCCAAACGAGTAAAATTAATTAATTTGTAACCAAAAAAAGTGGCCCCTGTTTTGTTTTGTTTTTTTTTTTGGCTTTTCTTTGACTATATTAAGGGAATTAAAATGAACTTATTGAGTTGATAAGGAATGGCATGGAGCACTAAGAGGTAAATATTAAGGGGGCCAGGGTAACTTTGACGTAAAATTGATTGAGCAATAATTACAAGACTATCACAAGAATATCTGGCGACTTCATGACAATAGAGGGTTCTTTAGATAAGATTCACGAGTTTGATGAAAACTACTGAGCCTTTAGGAATCTGTAAAATCTAAGCATGTAAGCGATGTGGCGAAATCGCTTTCGTCTCCTCTCTCCTACTAGGAAATATTGCTGTCAATTTTCTCGGAAAATTGTCACTGCAGAACAAGTGAGAACATTTCAGGATCAGGGTGTTATCTGCATTCGAGATAACACGATTTGTTATCTGCATTTGGAACGCAGGCGCACGCAATGACGAATGGTTGCTTAATAACTCGCTCCACAATACTATATCTCTTACTCATTTCTGCTCAACTTTGCTATCGTTCCAATGGGAAAAGCCTTCATAACAGCAAACCGGTTTTTTGCCCAAAATTCAGACTTACCTGGCCGGTCTACAACACGAGGTTTCTACACGATCCTTGCTTAACTAGCTCGTCCATCCGCCATCTTGGCAGAACTATCACCGTAAAAGGTTATTACAATAGACGCCTGAACTACTCTCCTAATTCTTCGAGCTCCTACCAAGCTATACGAATACGTGTATCCGGAGACGTCTCCTTGAATCCTGGTCCCGATAAATGTATTACTTGCAACAGGACTGTGGCGACAAACCACAGAGCGGTTAGCTGTGACTCATGCAATGGATGGACTCACATAAAGTGCGGGAACATTAAGCCTAATCAGTATAAAGCTATGCAATTGATGGATAACTTTGAATGGTTTTGCCAACCCTGTCTGGACGCTAGATTATCAAACAATGTTCCAGATAACACTGGTGATTGTGCACAACACAAAGACGACTACCTCGAAAGGTTTGCCGCCTCTTTGAATACTTCGCACAACGATCTACGCATCGCGCATCTCAATGTATGCAGTCTTCGAAATAAAATAGAAGATATTCGTCTTCTACAGAAAATTTGCAGATTTGATGTCCTAGCAATCGGCGAAAGCCATTTAAACGCCTCAATACCTGATAATGTACTACAAATTCCTGGTCTTAAATTCATACGTTGTGATAGATCTCAACGTAAAGGCGGCGGCGTGATCATGTATTATGCTGAACATTTATCCGTTACTCATCGCAGAGATTTGGCAGCCTCAGACATTGAAGCTCTCTGGATACAGGTTAAATTTCCTACAAACACTACTCTGTTCTCCGTAATCTATAGGTCTGAGCTAGAGTCCACGAATTTCTTCGAAAGCTTTCGTGGAGCCCTCGAAAAAGCTTGGCTTAAAACTGACAGCATCTTTATACTTGGCGATTTTAACTGTTGTTTATTAAATAGGGACCCTGACGGCATACCTACTTTGGGCAAAACGAAGAAGCTGATAGAGACCTTTGAAGACTTCAATATGCAAAACATTATCTCTCAACCAACTAGAATAACATCCACAACGGAGTCCCTAATTGACCTCATTGTTACAACTAAAGCAAACATGGTTCGTCAATGCGGCGTGCTGCCATTGGGCATATCTGATCACAGTTTAGTTTACGCTACTTTGAAGTTGAAATCCAAAAGACCCCCTCCGAAGATTGTCCGCTCAAGAAACTTCAAGAGATGTGACATTCAAGATTTCCAGAAAGATATCGAACGAATACCTTTTCACGTACTAGATATATTCGAAGACAAAGACGACGTCCTTTGGGGCTGGAATCTTTTGTTCAACGATGTTTGTGATGTCCATGCCCCTTATAAAGACGTCAAGGTTCGCAGCGTCTGTTCACCATGGATTAACAGCGAAATAAGATTAAAGATGAACAAACGGTTTAAATTATTCAAAGTAGCCACTCGCACTAAAGATCCGGTCAAATGGAAGGAATACAAAAGATTACGTAATGAAATCACCACGGACGTACGTCGGGCGAAAACTAAACATTTCAAGAACCAACTACTTGAAATAAAAACCGCTGCGGAGTATTGGAATCTTCTTCGCAATGCCACTGCACCAAAACTCAGAAAGGCTATTGGACCGTTGAAGAGGGAAGACGGTTCTCTGGCAGTCGATAGTAAAGAAAAATCAAATCTGATGAATTCTTTCTTTTCTAATATAGGAATTAATCTAACAAGGAACTTTTCATTCACAAAAGTCAACGCTGCCACAACATTAAAGTCAGTTCCTGTTATCAAAGACGTTATTTTATCAAAATCCGAAATTGAAAAGTATTTATCAGATCTTAAATGGAATAAAGCCACCGGTCCCGACCAGATTTCTTCTAGAACTCTAAAAACTGCCGGGAATGCGTTGGTCCATCCATTATACCATATTTATTGTGAAAGTCTAAGATCTGGCTACGTGTTTGAACAATGGAAAGTGGCTAGGCTGAGCCCTATCCACAAAAAGGACGATGAGAGCGACATGAGCAACTATCGGCCAATTTCTATTCTCAGTATACCCAGCAAGATCCTTGAATCAACGGTCTCTCAGAGAATCGTCAACCATACATTCCACGAGCACAGTTTAGTCACTGAAAACCAATGGGCTTATAGGAAAGGCTTTTCTACTGAATTAATGCTTATAAAACTGACAGAACAATGGAGACAAGCGGTTGATAACAGTAAAGTTGTCGGCGTGGTTTTTGTCGATTTTCGAAAGGCCTTTGACTGTGTATCGCATAAAATATTGCTGCATAAACTCGAGATTGACTTTGGGATCAAGGGCAACCTGGCTGCTTGGCTTCACAGCTACTTAAAGGGGAGGCGACAGTTCACAGTCATTGACGGCGCAGCCTCTGATTTTGCTCGCATTAATACAGGCGTTCCTCAGGGATCAGTCCTCGGTCCAACCTTGTTCGCACTTTACACAAATGATCTACCTGATAATATAACAAATGCAACTGTTTTTATGTACGCAGACGATACCACCCTGTTCTGTATCGGAGACACCGTAGACATTGTTATTGCCGAACTAAATGCTGCTCTCAAGGAACTAGAGCTATGGTGCTTAAGAAATCAACTATTGCCTCACCCCAAGAAATGCGAAGGCATGCTAATTCATCGAGGAAACTTCAATGGTCCACTACAGTCATTAATACTGATGAATCATTGTATAAGATGGGTTAAACACACCAGGCTGCTTGGAGTCTATATTGATAATAGACTTAACTGGGACTACCATGTCAAAGCACTAAAGATCAGCTTTGCAAATAAGCTTAACATGCTGAAGCGCAGCTTGTTCTTACCAAGACCCATGCTACTGGACTTATACTTTAAAGTAATCTACCCATCAATTATATATGGTATCACCGTCTGGGGCGGCCTTACTAATAAGGAGGGCCTAATTGCATTAGAGTCTTTACACTGTAGAGCGGCAAAATTAATTTTTAACTGGCCATGGGATATGCCTAAGTCTGACGTACTAAGCAAAGCTCGATGGTCTTCTATTGAAACCACATATAAAGTTAATTTAGCTAAACTGATGTTCAAAATAGATAAGAAGACTTTACCTATATCCATCTTAGATACCACCGAAGAAGTTGACGTGAATACTAAGAAAAATCTAAGAAGTAATGCCAACATAAAAGTACCAAAATTCAATACATATTACATGAAAAACAGTTTTTCCAGAAGAGGACCTATCGTTTTTAACACACTTCTCCAAGAATCAAATTTAAGAAATATAACCATTAAGCAGCTCTCCTCGTTAGCCTACAAATCAAAGGCACTTTTAAATTTGAACTTTAATTCCATTTCTCCACAGACAGTGAATTTTAAGGACCCCAATTTTAAATATTTTTAGATCTTCTAATTTTGATAGGCTACTTTAACTATTGTATTTTACTACACTTCATTTTATTCCATTTTACGCACGACCCCACAAGCGTGTAGTCGCTTTAACAATTATCGTGTTTAAATAAAGTCTTTGTATTGTATTGTATTGTATTGTATTGTATTGTATTGTATTGTAAAATGCCATAGTGCGACGTTTCGCGAGTTCATCCTTCTTGTCTCCGAATTTGACACACCAAGCAAAAATATACATGGCATATTTTTTTTGGCGTGTGGGTCAACTTGAGACACAAATTAAATAAAATTTCACGTTACTTTCACGGTTTGTTCTGTACGCTGATCACCTTTGCATTACATGAGTTGGTCAACGAACATTACTTATTGCAAATCAACCTCATATCTTTGTGCCATAAAAGTTGTGCTGGAGAACATCCACCCTATCTCCACTCCTTTGGAACCTCGTTGGACAATGGAAAATAAACATGGATGAAAATGAACTGAATTATTGTGCTGCGATGAGAAACTTTCTCCAAGTTTCTTTGCGCGACGCGACTAGTTGAAACAGAAAATGTAAAAACTTACGTGAACTATCCTGCCCGTTTCTGTGTGATTTACTGCGAAACTTCTCGCTCAATTGGGCGCGTAACCTCAGAAACCTTGCAATATCATCTCCCTGCGTGAAAGATACACACTGTTTGAATGACACAGTGACGTCACCTAATTCTGGGAAAGCGGCAGCTATCGAGTCTACAGAAATGATTTGGTATATAAACGATCGATGTAGAATTTAAATTGTTTTAAAAACCAACAACAACGTCAACAGCGAAAACAAAATGGTTCTGCTTCGTACAATTCTTTCTTCAACGTATTAATGTGCATGGTTAATTTCTGTTCCTCGTGATTTCTATTCATGCCGAGAGCAATTTTAATTTTGAATATCTTTTGGTCAATATTTTGAAACTTGAGACATGAAACCCCGCACTAAAAATTGCACGCGAACTTGACGATGTAACGTCAAATATTACGTTACTTTCACGGTACCTTAAGACAAATGATGAAGAAAAACATACAGAATTTGAAAATACACAAGCTTTTCTCTAGGAAAAAAACACATCGACAGGGGAAGAAATGCTCATCTTTGATAGATCGTACAGATCTCGTTAATGTTCGGGTCGTGGGTACAATGAAATTTCTGTTTAAGGGACTCGACGTAATCAGATATTATCAACGCAGTTAAGCCGTTGAGGTGATCGACTGCCTCCTTTCAAGATGTTGGGTTAATGTTTAATGCTTGTGTCCCTCCCCCCTCCCCCTCCCCCCTTCCCTGATTCACTTTGCTCTTCTGTGGGTAGGAATTGTTAGATATGTACTTTGATTGCAAAGGGAAACGAAGTTTGTTTGCGTGCCAATACGCAGACAGCCCCAAAAGTCCTCTTCATTTATCTGTAGCATGTCTTGTACCCAATACTATGCCGGGCCGGCGAAGATCCTTTGAATTGTGTTGCTAAAACAATAGGAATACGGCGAGAGGAACGCGTGAGAGAACAAGAAAAGGCCTAAGTAAAAAGGCGAATATTTAGCGAAGAGGAACGTGAGAAGGAAATACCAAGAGCTCCAGCTAACGGACAGAAAAGAGGTCAACAACAAAGAGAAGCGAACTACAAAGGATCCGAGAGAGAAGAGGAGGTAAGTCGTGTTTTAGCTGAGTTTTCTCTTACGCTAAGGCCCAGAAAAATTCAAACCTTTTTACCAATTGTCGTTTGATACTAGCTTCAGGTCATAATTCAAATCACGTTTCAGTAAAACATTGACTTTGGCATTCATCGCTTTAAAACCCTTCGCGCCGGTTTATCGCTCGTATGGCATTTCAAAGCGTTCGTATTCTTAAAGTTATTTCTTATCCTAGGTATCGTTTGGAACGTTTAAGGATAAAAATTTCACAAAGCCTCTGTTATAACTCTGTGTGCCAGCTAATGATTTAAATATCAGTGAAAAGATGTGCCACATTTAAGTAGTTTTTTTCCGTCTTTGCGTTTTTGACATTAAATACTATTTCAAAATTCATAAAAGGTAGTCCCTTTTCATCCTTATAAAGAGGTATTACTCATTTCTTTACCTAAAATCCGAATCGTGAAGTCAACTTAATTTCAATGGGTTTGAAACGTCATTCCACTTAAGAACACTTTAGTGGAGTGTAATGTTATATTTCTTTGCTGTTTTTTCTCGTACATATGACTACTATAATTTGTCTTAACCCTTTAACTCCTGTGAGTGACTATAAGACAGAATTTTTACTCACTATATACAAACAATATCATGGAGACAAGTGATGAGAATAAAGAAAAATATCAATGATGGGATTACTTATTGATCCGATATCAATTTCTCCAAACTAACATAATAAGAATCTCTTGGCAGATAATGAGGAGAATTACTAATGAGATCTTGGGTATGAAAGGGTTTAAATGGGGCAATTCATTATATTTTAATGATAAAAATATACTTATGCTTTTAAATGTAAATAAAAACTGTGATGAGAATCTGATCTTATGAAACAATTGCAAATGAAAAACTTGTTGCTGGTAGCTTTATATGTTTTTAATGTTTAAATTTTCATGGGAAGTGCTTTTCTTAGAAAGAAGAGATACAGAAATTCTCAATGCTACTGGAAATAAGCTGTTTGTAAGTAATGAAAAGCATATTGAAATTCATACCATTATGCTTGACATGCTTTACTCATACATGTCTGAGTTGTGTACACCTACCATTGTAGAGGTGTCTTTAAAAGTATTTTTTGGTATGGCTGTTGTTCTTTGTTGATCTTTGTAGCCAAAAAAGCTACTAAAGGCACTGAACTTCAATTTTTATGCACACAAGGCACCCTCCAAGGTGGAAGAGTAGCAGAACATAGAATGATGTTTGCAAGGCACTTCCACCAACTGCAATCATGTAGTTAAGCAATACTCTACATTAATGAAACGGATTACATGATGTCTTTAATAACTGTACACATTTCATATATGCTCCTTGCAACTATGGTCAAGATTGTTAGGAATACAAACAAACATTTGAACAAAAGACAGTGAAATGAGGGAAACTGTAAACTTTACCATATGATAGAAAAAAGATTACAGAATACTTAGGAAGGGAAACTTGACTTGTGCTAGCTAATTTCCTCTATTGCCCCTCATGTTTTTGATCAAATAAAATTTAATCATTGATAGGGTTTGCCTACAGAGTGTTAAATCACCACAGTGTGGACTTGATTCTTCTTAGATTTCAGCTGGTAAAAGATACATACTAAAAACAGATGACCATAAGAAAAAGAACACATTGTTAAAAAAATCACAATGATGGGGTGGCATGATTGATTTGTGATATTTAATTAGAATGATAGAAGCAGGAAAAACACATTGAGGTTTCTCCTATTCACCAGCAGGTTAATTAGATTTTGGATTCTACATTCAAACTGGATGAGATTAAACATATTCATATCATATGATATAAATATGAATCATTCATATCATATGATATAAATGAATAAGTTTAATCTCATCCATATGCCTCTTTATGCTTTGTTTACATGGAAAGGTAATCATTATTAAAGCTTCACAAATGTTTTTGTTGCTGTCGTAATTAACATTCGTAAATAAGTTTCATTTAACATGGAATGATTCAAGAACTTTCTTCCTTTCTCTTCAATAACATTTACTATATCTGCTTTACAATTTAAGGATCTAAGCAGGGTACTGGAAAAATTGTCTTAATTTAGGTAATTATTTGAATATGTTAGTATAACATTTGATGTTTTTACATGCAACAGGATGATCAAGCTGAAGATGGCCTCAAAAAGGAGTGAACTTGACTGTAACAAAATTATATGACTAATTTGGAAACTTGAGCACTTGGTAAATACACGTTGGCTTGCAGTTCTGATGATTACAGTTTGCTGAGGTAATTTAAATGTCTGTTCCCATGCAGGAACCTTTCACATGACCTGTACAGTCATATAATTGGAATTTACTTTTAAAAAAATGTATTTGTGTTGGTAGAACTACTGTTTATACAGTATCACTTGGTGACAAAAATGAATGACTTTCTGTAAGTGTGAATGTTTGGAAGAATTTATAGTAGTAATTGACCCTATTTTTGCTAAGATTGATGCATGGCCCGGTTTGATGATTGTAATGTGTATCTTTTAGCTTTCAAACTTTCAACTTTGTATGAATTGTAACTGTTTACCATGTCTATTTCTGTCTATTCTTGCATTGTGCATTATGTGGTCACATATCTTGTGACCAATTCCTTATATATCAATGTTTAGTTAATGGGTATGAGCATTGGTAAGAAACACCATGGACTAGCCAGCTGGCTCTTGTGTTTTGCTAGGTGTGGGGCAGCTACAGTTGTCTGTTCATCAAATGTTCCATAATGGCAATTGTTAAAATGTATGTACTGTTATACAAGACAATGTGCAAAAGTTAAGTAAACTGTTAAAAAAAATTTGTTTCCTACCAGTTCAAAAAACTTCTGCTGTCTATTTTCAAGGATTGAAGGAAGTGGGCTTTTTTTAAGTCTTGGCCTGTCTGGCACTGTCTCTGAGTGAAGTCTAAAACATGAAAAAGACAATCATTTTCTATTTTTTAAACTTTATACTTACTGTATATATTAGAACCTCCTGCAAGAAGTATCTCTTGAAAATAAGTGTCTTTTTACCGGTAATCAGTGATATTTTACACCATAATTCTGAGTTAAATTATGATGGAAATCTTACACAAAGATTCTGATATCTACCACATTACCATTTTTTTCAACAAGTAGCACTGATGGTGAAAAAGGCTACTTTTGATGTTCAGTGAACTTAAATGATATTTACCCTGAAAGTGTATCTTGTTTCCTTTTTGATACCACCAGCATCTCAGAAGCTCTGTAATAACCTTGATGGTTTTCTCCCTCCTGAAATATAATTGGCCAAATGGTTATACCAACAGTAAAACTGAAATAAAGGCTAATTTTTCTACCCCTATTTAGTGGTAGATTGTAGGTGTTATGGTGTCTTAGTTTTAGGCCTTTATATGCATATCACTGGGGCAATTCCCAATTCACGGTTTTAAAATTCTCAACGTAATAAACATCTGAGGCCATAAATAACTGTTCAGGGAAATAATAACTGGACCTTACATGATCGACTGGCTCAGTTACTGAGGGCTCTTCAGTAATGTCAGATGCCCCAGGGGTGATTGATGATGGAGAGCTGTTGAGATCTCCTGTTAGGTTTGCTAAGGTTTCCATATTTTAATTATGTCCCCCATCTTGAGGCCTGATTTTCCATCCTTCCTGAAGGGAATTGCCTTCCTAGTACATACAAAGAAGCATACAGGGTAAATCAGCCCAACTTAGTTTCAGAACTTGTACATGCCTGCCAAAATGACTGTGCTATGTTTAGGGGAGAATTTGAAAACAGTGTGCCCTGCCCTAAGTGCCACCAACTGCGCTGTAAGGCAGGGAAAGCCAATGTTCCACAAAGAATATTTTATAATTTACCTCTTGGGCCATGTCTATCTTGAAGTTTTGGTACTAAAAATATACCTTACCTCCAAAGTCATGGAGGGAGTGTCAATCAACAGAAATGGCAGGAATCGTGAATGACATTCATGATTCACCAATGTGGAAAGAGCATTTCCATGAGGGTGGTTTATTTCATGGGAATCCACCAGGCATTGCTCATTCTTTGTGCCTTAATATAATGGGCTTAACCCTTGGAGTAAAAACAAGGCAACTTATTCTATGTAGCCAATTGTTCTGGGCCAGCTCAATCTTCTAAGGAGCATCAATTTGCCATTTTAGTGTTTGTGGGAATAATTCCAAGCCAGAAAAATGAAGGTGAGCCAAAAAATCTTGATGCTTATCTGGAAGTTCTTGTTGATGAACTGATTTTGTTCATCACATATTAATGCGATTGGAAAATATATGATGACTACCAGAAAGCCTCATTTCATTTGAAAGTCAAGATCTTGGTTTATATCCTGGACTATCAAGGCCTATTAATGGAAAGCTTTTCTCCCTCACAGCCACTCGATCATAGAGGGGTTGTGCATGGTGTCTGCTGAAAGGGCAATACTGCCAACAATTAAGTAAAGTGGTGTACCCTACTAATAGGCGATTTTTGCCTGTGGATTACACAGTTAGGGCAGATATTGAAAATTTCTAAGACCTTTGTGTTGAAGTAAAAAACAGGCCCTCTTATCACACTTCCAAACAAGATATAGGTGTCTTTAAGCCCACTATCCATGATCTTAGCAACTTTAGCTACTGAAATTCAAAATTTATCTGAAGTGTTTCTTGCGGTGAATGTTTGGTTTAAAGGAAGAGAGCTAGAATATCATAATAAACTTGATGACAAAGAGTAATGTAGGATTTGACCACAAAGAAATTTGTAGAATACTTGAGATAATACCCAGATTTCATTTGTACATCACAGAAATTAATTCCAAGAATCAATCAAGTTTTCCCTTTGGTTTGAAAATACAGAAAGTTGAAGCAGGTGAGTCTGTATAAAAGGACTTCCTTTGTTTGGAATTGTGTGATTATATAATTTTGCTGTGTAAGTAACCACATTGTAGCATGTAATATTATTATTTAGATTGCATGAAACACTCTTGCTCAAGCTTTCAATAATGCATGGTGTTTCTGATTTCATACTGATTAACTAAACATTGATATTAGGCATTGGTCACAAGATATGCGACCATGTAATGTACAAAGCAAGAATAGAAATAGATATGGTAAACAGTTACAATTGACACAAAGTTGAAAGTTTGAAAGCTGAAATTACAGTCATCAAACCCTAAGCATCCAAGCAAATATGGGGTCAATTACCACCATAACTTCGCCCAAACATTTATGCTGACAGAAAGTCATTCATTTTTTGTCACCGGGTGGTACTGTATTTATTATTTACTGTATATATTTGCAAGTCAAATTGTAATTACTCAGTGCTCAAGTTTCCAAATTAGTCACCTAATTTTGTTACAGTCAAGTTCACTCCTTTTTGAGGCCATCTTCAGCTTGATCATCCTGTTGCACGTGGAAACATCACATGTTACTCACATATTCAAATAATAACCTTGTAAATCAAAAGTTAAAATTTTTCTAATGGCCTGCTTCTTTTAATTGTGCTCCAGATGTAGTAAATGTTATTGAAGTTCTTGTAACATTCTTAATGTTAAATGAAACTTCAATGTTAATTGCGACAGCAATGAAAACATCTGTGAAGCTATAATAATAATTAGGTTTCCATGTAAACAAAGCATAAAGAAGCATGGTATGAATAAATTTAATCTTATCCACTTTGAATGTAGAATCCAAAATCTTATTAATTTGTTGGTGAATAGGAAAAACCTCAATGTGTTTTTCCTGCGTCTATCATTCTAAATATCACAAATCAGTCATGCCACCACTTCACTGTGATTTTTTGAGGATGTGTACTTTTTCTTATGGTCATCTATTTTCAGTATCTATCTTTTACCAGCTGACATCTGAGAAGAATCAAATCTACACTGGTGATTTGACACACTGTAGGTAAACCCTACAACTGATTAAATTTTATTTGATCAAAAACATGAAGGGCAATAGAGGAAACTAGCTAGCTCAGTTCAGGTAATTCCCTTCTTAGTATTCTAAGATATTTTCCTATCATATGGTAAAGTTTACAGTTTCCCTCATTTTACTGTCTTCTGTTCATATGTTTGTTTGCTTTCCTAACAATCTTAACAATTGAATATGTAGTGTTGTGTTGTCGAAATTGTTATAGTTTGTACTTTGTACCGAGTCACGTGACTGGGAGTAAAAAGGCACTTGAAGTTCTTGAATGAATGGCGTCGTTTGGATCTTTTACGCTCGCCGATAAATAACACAACATGGTGTCAGGAGTGGGATCCTGAGTCCCTTGGCGAGAAGAATAACTGGATAGTCGAGGCCCTTAGAGGAAAATACAGGAGAGTTCTTCGAGGTCACTCGAGCGAAGCTAAATATTGACAAAAGAGAAATTGTTCGCCGCGACAGCAGAAGAAACCCGGGAAGTAAGCGTACTACTGTTCTGGAGGAATCATGGCTAACAAGATTACTGCACCCGAAATGTTCGATTTCAAAAAGCCAGACGAGTGGGAGAAATGGATTCGTCGGTTTGGTCGGTATCGGATGGCGTGTGATCTACACAGAAAAAGCGAAGAAATCCAAGTAAACACGTTGCTATACGCGATGGGCGATGCCGCCGACGATGTTATGACTACATTTGTGTTTGGCGATGAGGGAGACCGGCTAAAATACGACAAAGTAAAGGAAAAGTTCGACCAGTATTTCCTAGTCAGGAGAAATGTCATTTACGAACGAGCGAAATTCAACCAGCGAACCCAGGCTGACGAAACTGCCGAGGAATTCATCACATCGCTTCATTGCTTGGCCGAGCATTGCAATTTTGGCGCCCTGAAAGAAGAGATGATTCGGGATCGTATTGTGGTGGGAGTTAAAGATGCTACACTAAGTGAAAAGATGCAGTTGGAATCGACTTTGACTCTTGAAAAAGCTGTGAAAATGGCCAGGGAAAGCGAGTCAGTCAAGAAACAACAAGAAGTCATTAGGAGTGGTCAGCGGTCGACATCCACCGAAATCGATGAGATTGGAGCCAAATTCAGAGCACAGTTGCAGAAGTTTCCACCAAAGAAACGTGGAGGTGTCGTTGGTGCTAGAGATAAGTCAAACCCCAGTGGCTGTTTACGATGTGGATTATCTGCAAATCACACCAGAGGGAATTGCCCTGCACTTAATTCTGTTTGTCATAAATGTTCCAAGAAAGGTCATTATGCCCGAGTATGCATGTCCCAACAGGTTGAAGAAGTTGTAACCGAGGATCAGTTTTCTGAGGATCCAGATTCCAGTGTGTTTCTTGGAGAAATTGGTGTTGACAGCATGCATGCACATCCGTGGAAAGCTGAAATCCTGGTAAATGGTTGCCCAGTTAGTTTCAAGCTTGATAGTGGGGCTGATGTTTCTGTCATATCAGAAAAGACTTTTGGTCTTTTGTCAATTCAGGAAAAGCTCCTTCCACCCGATAAGAAATTGTATGGCCCATGCAAAGTACCACTGTTTTGCAAAGGTAAATTTACAGCATCCCTTACGCATAACCTGCAATGCTGTGCTGACGAAATTTATGTGGTTCCTGGCCTTGAGCAGTCCTTGTTGGGAAGAAGCGCGTGTAGCCGGCTCGGGACAATTGCTAGAATCTCTGGTGTTGACTCAAAGGACAGCAACTATGAGAAGAGATTCCCCAGCTTGTTTCAGGGGTTAGGATGCATGGATGGTGTTTACGAGATCAAGCTGGATGAATCAGTCACTCCATTTAATCTGTGTACCCCAAGGCGTATTCCTATTCCTTTACTACCTCAAGTGAAGAAGGAGCTTGAGCGCATGGAGCAAATGGGAGTGATAGAACAGGTCGATCAACCTACCCAGTGGTGTTCTCCGATTGTTGTTGTGCCCAAAAGGAATGGCAGTGTCAGAATTTGTGGTGACTTTGTCCAGTTAAATAAGGCTGTTCAGAGAGAGGTCCACCAAATGCCAACAACTGAACAAACTCTAGCCAAACTGTCTGGCGCAAAGATTATGTCTAAGCTGGATGCAAATAGTGGATTTTGGCAGAGGAAGTTAGGTGAGAATTCAAAGCTGTTTACCACTTTTATCACACCATGGGGAAGGTACTGTTTCACAAGACTACCCTTCGGTATTTCTTCAGCACCCGAGCACTTCCAGAAAGCGATGCAGAGGATCCTAGAAGGTCTCGATGGGGTGGAGTGTCAAGTTGATGACATCTTAGTATTTGGAGAGACCCAAGAGCAGCATGATAAGAGGTTGATTGCAGTACTGGAGCGGTTAGCAGATGCTAATGTTACCCTTAACCTGGAGAAGTGCAAGTTCTCAACAGATAAAGTGGAATTTCTGGGGCACGTGATCGGCAAAGATGGAGTGCAAATCGACCCCACTAAGGTGGAAGCTGTCGCACAGATGGGGGAACCAACTGACATTGCACAATTAAGGCGGTTCCTGGGCATGGTCAATCAAGTAGGGAAGTACATTCCTAACCTGGCGGACATGACAAAGCCACTGAGGGATCTTCTGAGTAAGAACAATGCATGGCTCTGGACTGGGGCTCAGCAGGAAGCATTCAATGCCGTAAAGAAGGCCCTAGTCTCTACGCCAACACTAGCCCTCTATGATCCAGCCAAAGAGACAAGGGTATCATCGGACGCTTCCTCGTTTGGTCTTGGAGCGGTTCTCACCCAAGCCCAAGAGGATGGCGGTTGGAAACCCGTTGCATTCATATCCAGGGCATTGACGCCAACAGAACAGAGGTACGCCCAAGTAGAGAAGGAGGCCCTAGCAGTGACATGGGCATGCGAAAGGTTATCGGACTACCTCATCGGTAAGCCATTTCATATTGAAACGGACCACAAACCATTAGTTCCCCTCCTGGGGTCAAAGAACTTAAATGAGATGCCCCCAAGAATTCAGCGTTTACGAATGAGGCTGCTCAGATTCCAGTATTCCATCTCACACGTTCCAGGCAAGAGTTTGACAACAGCAGATGCTCTCTCAAGAGCTCCGATAAACCAAGAGCAGCAGTCAGGCTTACAAGAAGAAGAAATAGCCCTGTATGCGCACAGTGTTTTGAGTGAAATTCCAGCCAGCGACAGACGTCTGGAAGAGATAAGGGAACGCCAAGAGGAGGATGAAGTATGCCGACAACTTACAGCCTACTGCCAACTTGGCTGGCCAGAAAAAGATAGAGTTCCGGAGGCACTAAAAGGGTACTGGAGTGAGAGAGGAGAAATTACCTTAGTTCGTGGATTACTTCTGAAGGCTTCCAGAGTCATCATACCGTCCTGCATGAGGATAGAGATTCTTGATCGCTTGCATGAAGGCCATCAGGGCATCACAAAATGTCGCAGCCGTGCCAAGATGTCTGTGTGGTGGCCAGGCCTTAGTAGGCAGATTGAGGATATGGTTCAGGGATGCCGCAAATGCGCAGAACACCGATCTTTCCGAGCAGAACCCCTTATTCCTTCAGTGGTTCCAAACAGGCCATGGCAGATCATCGGAACAGATTTGCTTCAGCTAAAGGGCCGCACCTATTTGCTGGTCGTAGATTACTTCAGCCGATACATTGAGCTGGCCTTGCTTTCATCATCCCAGACTTCGCAAGATGTCATTCAGGCGCTGAAATCTATGTTTGCGAGACATGGAATTCCAGACTCTGTCAGATCTGACAATGGTCCTCAGTATAGTTCAGCTGAATTCATCAAATTTGCAAAGGAATGGGGATTTGCAAGTGTGACAAGCAGTCCAAAGTACCCCCAATCAAATGGGATGGCTGAACGGGCGGTGCAGACCGCAAAGTATGTCCTGAAGAAGGAGGATGATCCTGCTAAGGCGTTGCTTGCATATCGCTCAACACCATTAGAGAATGGTTACAGTCCAGCTGAGCTTCTGTTTGGTCGAAAGATAAGATCCAGAGTTCCAATTGCTGCGGTGGAGCTGAAACCCGGTTGGCCTGATTTGTCTATAGTCCGAGGTAGAGAGGAAGTTCGAAAGCAAGAGCAAAAGGCTTACTTTGACTCTCATCATGGCGCAAGAGATCAAAAGAAGATTCCTGTGGGAACCGAGGTTTGGATTCGAGACATGAAAGTTCCAGCGACCGTGACTCAAGAGGCTGAGACACCTCGTTCATACATTGTTAGCAGCCCCAGAGGAACTATCAGACGGAACCGGAAGGACCTTACTCCGCTGTACCCTAGCAGTCCTGATCTGAGCAAGCAAGGTCCTAGCTTTCCTGATTCGAGCAAGCAAATTCCAGAGGCGATCAAGTTGGATGTTCCGGCAGCTGCTTGTGCAGCTGGTGCAACCACAACTAGATCTGGGCGAGTAGTCAGTGCTCCCAGAAGATTGGACTTGTGACTGTGTGGGATAAATTTATGAATTGAACAGTCCGATCTCTATGTTTTATGTTATAAGTTAAATCAAACTTTATTACGTTCATGTTTAGTAGTTTTGGCTTCTCCCCGTAGATTTTAAAGGGGGAGATGTTGTGTTGTCGAAATTGTTATAGTTTGTACTTTGTACCGAGTCACGTGACTGGGAGTAAAAAGGCACTTGAAGTTCTTGAATGAATGGCGTCGTTTGGATCTTTTACGCTCGCCGATAAATAACACGACATGTAGAATATTGCTTAAATGTGTGATTGCAGTAAGTGGAAGTGTCTGACAAACATCATTCTATGTACTTCTACTCTAACCACCATGGAGGGTGCCTTAAAAATTGAAGTTCAGTGCCTGAAGTAGCTTTTTTGGCTACAAAGATCAACAAAGAACAACATTCATACCAAAAAATATTTTTAAAGACACCTCTACAGTAGTAGGTATACATAATGTACATGCATGAGTGAAGCATGTCAAGCATTAAGGTTTGATTGTCAATTTGCTTTTCATTACTTGCAAACAGCTTATTTCTAGTAGCTTTGAGAATTTCTGTATCTCTACTGTCATAGAAAAGCATTTTTCATGAAAATTTAAACATTAAAGACATATTAAGCAACCAGAAACAGGTTTTTTCATTTGCAAGTGTTTCATAAGATCAGATTCTCATCACAGTTGTTATTTACATTTGAAAGTATAAGTTTATTTTAATCATTAAAATAGAATGAATTGCCCCATTTTAACCCTTTAAATCTCAAGATCTCATCAGTAATTCTCCTCACTTTTTGCCAAATGATTCTCATTATGTTAGTTTGGAGAAATTGGTTTTGGATTGATTGGTAATCCCATAATGTTGTCTAGCTGCATGATATCCTCAGTATAGATGTAGCAAAGAAAAATTCTCTCTTGGTCACTCAAAGGAGTGAAAGGGTTAAGACACATGGTAGTCATGTATACGAGAAAGACAGCAAATAAATACAACATACTCAAGTAAAGTGTTCTTATGTATAATGAAGTTTCAAAGTTATTGGAATTAAGTTGACTTCATGATTCAGATTTTACTTGAAGAAATGTGTACAACTTCTCTACAAAGATGAAAAGGAACTGCCATTTATGAATTTCAAAGTAGTAAATGCCAAAAATTTAGAGATGCAAATGACAAAAATTTAAAGATGCAAATGAAAAAAACTACTAAAATAATTGGCATATCTATTCACTGAGATTTTAATCATTAGCTGGCACACAGAGATATAAGAGAGGCTTTGTGAAAATTTATTAAACGTTCCAAACGATAGGACAAGAATAACGTGAAGAATACGAACACTTTGAAATGTTATCCGAGCGATGAACCGGCGCGAAGGTTTTAAAGCGATGAATGCCAAAGTCATTGTTTTACCGAAACGTGACTTGAATTTTAAACTGAAGCTAGTGACACACGACAATTGTTAAAAAAGGGTTTGAATTTTTCTGGGCCTTATAGCGTAAGAGAAAACCCAGGTAAGACACAACTTATAATTATCTCCTCTACTCTCTCGGATCCTTTGTAGTTCGCTTCTCTTTGTTAATGACCTCTTTTCGGTCCGCTAGATATTCGCCTTTTTGTTGTTCTCTTTCGCGTTCCTCTCGCCTTATCCTGCCTGTTTTAGCGACACTATTCCAAAGGATCTTCGCTTGCCTGGCATGGTATTGGATAAAAGACAAGCTACAGATAAATAAGGAGAGGACTTTTATGTGGCTGTCTGCGTGTGGGCACGCAAAAAAATTTCGTCTCCCTTTGCAATCAATGTACATATATATCTAACAATCCCTACCCACAGAAAAACGAAGTTAATTGGGCAGCCAATGTATTTCACTGGAACGTAAGTTTGCGTAATTTTTTTTCATTTTAGGACTCGTTTTTTCAGTCAATAATTTATCTTATTTCGATTAAGACAACAGAGATTTTCAGTGGGATCTGTAGGTTCTTCCGTGAATAGGATAGATGGCGTGACGCTGCACTCAGAAATGGACTGAACTCAATTTCGCTCACACTGATAGTGTCTCGCGTTCGATTCCTCGTATATCTCAGAATTTTGTAATTTTTCCTACGTTCTACATAAGTCAAAACAGTCTTTCTTTAAAAAGTGCGCATTTTTTTTACCACCTGTTTTCGGTGAGTTTGTAATGTTGGCAAGCTTAAAGATAACCACAACTCGCAAACATAACCCGGCCGGTAGAAAGATAAAAATAAAAATAACTTTTTATTTCGTAGAAGAGGTTTTGGTTATTCATCGTGATAATTTTTTGTTTTTCTTCCCTTGTCAATTTGTTTTTTTTTCTTAGAGAAAAGCTTGTGCATTTTCAAATTTTGTGTGTTTTCTTCATCATTTGTCCTTACATACTGCAAGACTAATAGTCAGAGCAAGACACGTTAAATCGTCAAGTTCGCGTGCAACCTTAAGTGCAGTGTTTCGTGCCTTAAGTTTCAAAATATTGACCAAAAGATATTCAAAATTTAAATGCACTGGGCAAGAAGAAAAATTATGAGAAACGGATCCGGAAATACGCATGCATAATAATACGCTTAAGAAAGAATTGTACGAAGCCGAACCACTTTGCTTTTGCTGTTGTCGTTGTTGTTATTTTTCGAAACAAGTTAATATCTACATCCATCGTTAATAACAACAACAACAAGCTTTATTACCAAATTGAGAAGTTAAACTTAATTTACACACATAAAATATTAATACAAAAGAAGGTAACATTTACTCAGAATAACTGAAAAGCTAATCTAGCTGAGTAAAAGTAAATAATGTTTAAAATTTTAAATAAAGCTTTAAATTTACTTTAAATAAAGCTTGAGCAAAGCAAATTATTGGTCAAAAAAAAAAGAGGACAAAAAATAAAAATATAAAAATAAGATCAAGAAAAAGAAGAGACCATTTGAAAACTCATGAACAGTAAGACTGTAAGATGTTTGATTTGACTTTGTTTTTAAATGTTTCAAGGGGGTGGTGTTTAATGCTTTCGTCAAGGTGATTCCAAACTTTTACAGCTGCAAAGCGAATGTTGAATTTACCATAGTTTGTTTTGATAGTATTAATGTAATAGGTTGATTTAGAAGCAAGCCTGGTATTGTGAGAGTGCATGGATGCTACTGTTTGGAAAAAATTTGCAAAGGAAGATGGAAGAAGATTATAGTAATAGTGATACATAAAAAGTGCATTGTGAAGGATAACAAGATCAGTTTTTTTTAGAATCTCTAATTCCTTAAAGAGAGGCTGAGATTTTTCATCTGGTTTCGAGAAAGTTATGGCACGTATAGCTCTCTCCCAAATTGATAAACCATAGGCGAGGAAGGGGTAAATAATTGAAGAATATAGTTGATGAAATATGTTTCTGTTTACATAATATCTAACTCTAGATAGTACTCCAATACCCCTTGAAACCTTCTTGCTCAATTGGTGTAAATATGGATTCCAGTTCAAATTGGAGTCAAAAATGAGTCCTAAATATTTAACTTGATTATCAGAATTAACAGATGTATTGGAGATACTAAGATTCAACTTATGAGCTATTCTTCTTTGTGGAGAATGGAATACCACAAAGCTGGCTTTTTCAATGTTCAAAGATAATTTGTTAGCATATAGCCACTGGCTTACCTTCTGTAATTCTACATTTAAGTAGTGTAGAGGAATGATTGGTAATCCTTGTTGGTTTCAGTATGTGGAGTTCTAAAAAGAACGAACCTAGGGTATTAATAAAATCTTCGGTTAAGGGATGTTCATGGAAGTTCAAAAGATTAATATTAAAGTCACCAGATATAAGGCAGAGTTTCCTTTCTTGATTGATTTTGCCAATATGCGAGTAAAAGTTATTCAGAAATTTGTCAAAATTGGAAGAGGGATGTCGGCATACTAAACCACATATCATATTCCTGTTTAAGTCACTGCTATTTAATATACCGAACATAATATTTACTATTTAATATACCGACAATTTCTGTAGACTCGACAACTGCCGCTTTCCTAGAATTATGACGCCATTGTGTTGATCAAACTGTGTATATCTTTCGCGTTGTGAGATGATATTCCAAGATTTTGCAGGATACGCACCCAATTGAGCGAGAAGTTTCGCAGTAAATCACACAGAAGTCATCATTGAGGGGTGATAATATTCATTTCTTGTGAGCTTATGAAACAGCGAATGTAGTTCACGTAAGTTTTTACATTTTCTTTATTAACTATAGTAGCGTCGCGCAAAGGAAGTTAGAGAAAGCTTCTTCAAGCAACGAAATAATTCAGTTCAATTTCGTCTATGTGTATTTTCCATTCTCCAACGAGGTTCCACAGGAATGGAGATGGAATGGACGTTGCTCTGCCACCAGAACAACTTCTATGGCACAAAGATATGAGGTTGATTTGCAATATTTAATGTTTGTTGACTCACTTATGTGATGCAAAGATGATCAGCGTACAGAGCAAACCGCGTGAAAGTAACGTGAATTTTTATTTGATTTTTGCCTCAAGATAACCCACACGGAAAAATATACCATGTATTGAGGAAAGGATAAAAACAGGGCAAAAACAAAATCGATCATCGCATGTCATATTGTGTGTTTTTCTTGTGTGAAGCATCAGAAGGTTCCGGCGACTAATGAAATTACGGGTTAACACGAAAATCAAACAACACCTAAGCAAATAATTTTGGCTACCGATTTTCAGTGAATTTTTAAAGAACAATTTTCTTTTAACTTTCAGGACAATTTGAAGATTCTAAATAAATATTACGTACTAAAATGCGAGAGTTATACACCACAAAATTGATAAATAGGCCTGAACTGAAATTCTATTTAACAAATAGATTCCAAGTTGCCGTGCGTCTGTTCAGTAATAGATCACAGAGGACGTCAAAATGTGGTAAGAACAAAAAAGTGGCACGTGAGGTGCAGCCGAGTGTGTCACTGATGTTCTTACCACATTTTGACGTCCTCTGTGATCTATTACTGAACGGACGCACGGTAACTTAGAATCTATTTGTTTTATATTATAGAGAATTAAAATATACGGAAAAAAGCCTTTTTATTTCAAATTTACCCACTTTGACAGACACGAAAATAGCTTTTGACGTAATCTATAAATCTATAATCTATTAATTCTATACAAAATGAAGCGAACTGATTGGTTGCTATGCTTAGCATAGAATTGTGATTGGTTCAAAGAATCACGCCACTGTCAAATTTGAATCGAGCGTCGCTTTTCCTGGAAGAGACAATCGCTTTGAAAGCTGAATCAATTCTGCGTAATCAACAAATCTGAAACAAAATGCTGCAAAGAATCAAGTCACTTTTTGTCATCAGAGCGGCTCTGTAAGCCGAAAAACACCTAGCTATATAGACGTTGCCCTGAATATTACAGGAGTTAAAAAGCCACTCGGAAAGCTTGCGGTTGCGGTCGACCATTCGGTTCGAACTTTGCATGAGTGGAGCACTAGACTGAGGAACGGGCTGGCTCGAATTTTGGCAAGGTCAGATGGTACAATAACTGGCTTATGTTGAATATTTTCTTTGCCAGCGCGGCGGTTGATTCTAAGCTTGGCGTCGAGAATTTTGTTGCTGTTTTGAAATACTTGGTTTTTTGATATTTTCACTGTAAGCCCTTCTCATTCTCTGTTATAATCTGAAAGGCCACAGATTCTTGGAAGTCTATTCTGTTGATGATAAATGCAGCTAATCAAGCAGGCAGATAGAGCAGCCTATACCACAAGAGTCAGAAACATCATAACATTATTAAGCTTTTTTTGAGCAGTCCATTTATCTTCGCAATATTTGTGTTGTGGTAATCGTTTCTCGGTAATGTCTTTTCATGAATAGCTTGACTTCTTAGAACTATTTAATGTTCCAAGGCGGCCCTTGATATGTCTAAGGAAAGGTGCGTGACGTTACGCCAAAAAATCTTCTGGGCAATTTCTTGCTTAGAAATCTTGCAGTCTGGAAATAAATTGAATCTGCCTACAATAAATAATGTAAAGGAAAACGTCAGGGAAAGTTACCCTCATGTCTGTCGCTGGACAGTATGGCTTTTCAAGAACTGCTCGAATTGACGTACTGCTCTCTCAATGGTTACATTTACCGTTTTTATACTTGACGTTAAAGTCGTCTCGAGACGACTTTAACGTCTTAAACAACTTTAACGTCTCTAGCATAAAAACGGCCATTTATAAGCCTCTTGCAAGTACTTGTGTAGTCGATAACAATTTCTTTTCGATATGATAAATGTTCAGAATATTTTTGTTTTTTGTCAGAGAAGGGCTTGTCTGTTAATTCTGCATTTCTTACAATAATTGGATATTTGGTGCTTCTTTTTCCTTTATTGTTAAACGTAGTCGGTATATTTATCACTTTGTTAGGTTGAAATATAATTTTTTGGAATTTTAAGACTACTTTTTGCCATTTTTTTCATTACTCATTTTCTTAATGCTCTCCAGATTGATAATGTGTTGTAATAGAATTTATGCTCATGGCCTGTTACGAAAAATACTACGAAGGTGTCGAACGTTATTTTCCAATGATTCCATTCCTTGGAGGCCTCGCGTCACTTTCAAAGCGTTCTGCCGAATTACTTTATCCGTATAAACAGGTTATTAAACTTTTTTGCGAGAGGTATTTTAATCGCACGGAGTATTTTAATTACGATTTACAGCAAGGTATCCTCAGGGCTAAAATGAACGATTGCTGCTGTATTATAAGCACAGAGGTCACAGCTCTTGAGTAACAAAGACACGACGTCCAATTTTGTTGGTTGACGTACTCATTGTGTAATGCGAAGATGATCAGCGAACAGAACAAACTGTCAAATGATATACTCTGCAGAAATGGAAATCCAAAGAAATGACAGAGACCTAAAAGTTTTATGATTGACACGTGTGTTTGAATACTGAGATCGAATGAGTTTCTGAGATTAGAAAGACTTGTTAATCATATTTGGAGACATAAGGTCACCTCGTGTTTATGAGGAAACTGTTTAATTTGAGGCAGCATGCACTGGATCAACGTAACTTGTGATCTTTGCACTGTCACGCTGAGGTTTTCAATTAAAAATATAAATGGTATCCGATGGCTTGAAATGTTTGTCTTCGTAATTTGTAAACAAGCGAGACATAGCAAAGGCTACATTTCCGGGAATTGCTTCATAAGGTCACTTGCTTCTTAAGAACTACGGTTCCCTAGAGAAATTCTTGTAGTGCACAACGTTGATTTCATCTCTCTTATAATGATCATCGTACATTTTAGTTGATCACCAGGGAGAAGCGACGAACCAATAATTTCAAATTGAACTACCATTTGTTACTGCTGATGTGCGCGTTTACATACTCGCCCGAAAGTTAAACCAACTTTGATCATCTACGATCGTTTTTGTTTGCATGTTCCACAATAGAAATGTATAGCGGATTTTCAAAGATGCAGTTTCTCGTCAATTAAAGAAAAGGCAAAAGGTATCGAGAACAACTGCAATTTTCAGTGGCAAAACTCTCATGTAAACTATTTCATAATTGTATGAATATCATGACATTCGTGGATTATCAAACGCGTGCTACCTCTGGGGAGAGATCAACTCGTTATTTTTCGTCTGTGTCGTTTTGCATCGATCTTCAGAGTTGACATATTGCTCCAATTACAAGAAAACAAGTCCTTTTTTTTCGTCTGTAACTATCAGTAAAAATTGATGAAACGCACTATGGTCTGACTTATACGGTGTGTGCAGAGCTTAGTTGTGGAAAATCTTTACCATTTACCAAGGGAGACGTTGATTTGTAGGTGGAAATTATCCTGCTTTTATTCATTTTAGGTTTATGTTTTATCTATTTAATGTAATTGGAAAATATTGCAAGTCATTTACAGTTCTTGAAAAAACGGAAGGTACATTGGAACGTATATGGACAAATTGGTGCTTAGGATTCGTGGAATCTTTTGACCAAATTTCCCAGAATCAGTACCCAAGACCAAGTGAAAACTGGCTACATTTGTCCTTGTTGAAGTCGCTTTTAATCGGCTGGATGGCTGCAATAAATTTTGTTCCGAATCTGATTTATGTGTAAAAGACCAAAATTTTTTTCGATAAACATGTTGACAGACTTTAGCGCCATACTCGCTTATGCACGGGAATCTGTTTCTGCACCGAGTGCTTAAGCATTCCTATGTTTATCGTTACAAGACTAAAGGCAGTAGTGTGAAACCAAGCCACTTCCTAGGTTAAACAGGAATAATGAGGTCAGCACCGATATTTCCACTCTATTTCTTGATTTGTTGTTGCTCCCAGGAAATTAGTGATCGACTTCGATTGTTCCGAGAACAGACGAACGAAAAAGTATCCTCAGAGGGGTGGCTAATTGGAAAGACTTATTCTAGATGGATTTCAGAGGAGCATAATTATGCGTTCATTTTTACAACTGATTCGAGTCCATATCTGTCCTCGGCCCGCTTCGAAGCGAAATTGTAACGCAGTCTCCGTTCTTCGGTAAAGTTCTAAACATCAACAAAGGATGCACAGTTCGAGACATTTCCAAAAAATACCTTAATATTCCCCGAGTGAAATGACCATTTCAAAACAGAAAGGCACGGACACAAAGCTACTTCCGATTTTCTCGCCGAAGTGCATTTTTATTGTTTTTTTGTGATTTTCTAAGGTCAGTATTCACTGAGCTCTTAGTTTACTAAACTGCTCCTGACTCTACTCGACTTGGTAAAGCCGATATCGATCTCTATCGGGATTTCCTTCTCATTATTACCTATTTGTACCTCCATGAAAACTAATTATCAACGAAATCGCGGAAAGTGTCAACGAGCTTTGAACGTTGCGTGACAGAAGGGAGTAAGTGAAGTCCGCATTCTTGTAACACCAGTAAGCCCTCCAATATTCCTCACCAAAAAAAAAAAAAAAATTGGTAGCTTAAGACTGTGTGTGGCTACTGATATAGTACAATTGCTAAAGCATCAAACAGAAATAGAGGTTGGATAATGACGTTAGAAGATAGTTTTGCAGAATATTTGTATGCACACGAAGAACAGGAAACCTGCCACATCCCACGTAATAATGAGTACCATGTTACACAAGAAAAAAGAGGATTCAAGAATATAGTGACTAATTGAAATTCAACTAATAATTAGATGGTTACAAATAATCCCGTTGACACTAAAGATAATAATAATAATAATGATAATAATAGCAATGGGGTTAGTAATGGTAATTTATTCTCCAGTTAGGTTCGCTAGTGAGTAAAACAAACCAGTTCAAACCTCGTTTGGTAGAAAAAATCAACTGAATTCTGTCAAAATGCCTCTTTTGAAGCTTTTGAGTCTACAGTCCTGAAACTGTTGCATCTTTCACATAAAAGCAAGATAACTTGGCAGCATAGTGTAATGCTTCAGGATCATTCGTTTTTCAAAGCGCATTTCGGGATGTTTGATGTGAGGTTTCTCTATTCCCATTTTTCTGAAAAGGAGGCTGTAATTACTTCACATAAGACAACTTTGCTTAAATATTAGTCTTCAACCGTTTAACTCCCAGGATCTGATTGTTAATTCTCCCCTCTTGCTGCTACACATTTCCTTGTAAATTAGTTGCCCGAATTTGGTGTTAGATCAAGATAACAACTTGCACCTGATACATTTGAGTTCTCTCATTACCTGTTTGCTGGTCAGGGGATGGATATTTTAGAGAGAAGTTGCATGTGAATCACACGTGGGAGTTAAAGGTTAACCGAACAGCGAACCACTTATAAACAAATATTGTGCTGATTAATTCAAAATGAGATCTGCTAAAATCGACAACTCCGAAGAATCGAACATTGGACTACGGATTAGGTGGTTTTGGGAAATAATGTTAGATCGAGTTTTAAATAAACAAAGTAGGAGTAACGTGTTTCTGTGCTATAGCGCTGCTTGTCCCAGAATTACTCACAATGACGTCATTGTGTCACTTAGACTGCGTTGCATTTCACTCAGTGTGAAGTTAGACGAGCTCGAGGTTACACCGGCGTCCCAACGTGAGACGTTTTTCAGGAAACATATCAAACTCTTTCCCCAGTGCGACGAACATTTGTTTTTCTCGGTTCCAGGTGTACGCAACCACTAACCCCACGTAATGCGCATGCTCTCCGTTGCGAACAGACCAAAGAGGGAAATAGAAAAAACAAAGCGATTTTGCAATGAATACTCAACATACACCCCCGTTAGAAAGGCGAATCCACGGAAGAAAGATACAAAACTGTATGATATTGAGAACGATATGATACTAGATCGATACCGAGGGCCCGTTTCCAACTTGCTAAGAAGTGCATTTAATTGCCTTCCACTACGATTACTAGCTTTCTTGACAGCTTTCTGAAGACAGAATATTTTCCTTCTGAATACTTCTGATATGCGGCTATTGACTATTACTCCTCGTTGAGAGGACCCACTCATGGTTCTCCGTCTTCGTCTTTGCATTGCTTTGAAATAGTATAGATTAGTAAGCTGAAACGAAAAATTAATCAGGGAATTTTACGAAAAATCCAGCAAACAAGCTTAAAAAAGGCATTTATTACTTCATACTTCAACGAACTTCACAAATCTTACTTGTTTATCTTGTAAGTAAACGATGGCAGATTAATTCCCGAAGCGCTTTCTGAATTTCCTGATCCCTCTTCTACTGCTTTCACGCTTACAAAACAGGAAAAAATCAAAAGGAGGAAGATACAGCCGTTTTGAAACGCCATTTGACGAGGGTAAATTTGCTTTTTGTTCAACACTTTACATATCAAAACAAAGGAAATTTGTTATTCTTTTTGATTCTGGCGATACATTTTTAAAATACGCCTGCGTAAAAGAGATATCGCCCGAGACCCTTCGCTCGGTCGTGTTTTGATCAAAAACGCCTTGTTAATTTCACGCAACCGCTCGGAGAAAAGGTAAAAATGACGAGGGAAAAACTTTACCTTCAAGTTAGAAAATTAGCGAAATAGAAAGCCACAATATTATAGTGTAATATTTCAGAGGTACATTGAATGCTTTTTCCGTTGAGAATCCGCACGATGGTAAAACATTCGAAAATTACACTCGATTTGAGTGGGGCGTCGAAGTGGGCGTGGTCACTACATTCATGTTAAGACTATTTGTACCCCATGAGTTTGATATGTATACAGAAGTAATCACTGAGCAGCTGTGATATATTTTTCTCATGAGCCTATGCAACAGTGAGGTTGGTTTACTTAAGTAGCGTACATTCTCTCCATTAACTAGTCGCATCGCACAAAGAAACTTGGAGAGAGCTTATCATAGCAATGAAATCATTATGTGCAGTTTTTTTCCAAGTGCAGTTTTCTTCATCCAACGAGGCTCCAAAGAAATTAAATTAAAAGAGCAAATGTTGCAAAGTCATCAACAATACAATAAAAGGCACAAAGATGTGAGGCTGATTGCAATATTCAATTGTCGTTGACTACCTGATAATCAAAGAACTGAAAAGATCGTTTGGAAACATGAAATTTCGACCCCCTAAATAGCATACTGTCCAAGAATGTAAAGCAGAGACTTAGCAGTTTCGGGATTGAAAAGTATCTGAAAACTGAGTTCGAATGCATTTGCGAGATCACAAAGATTTTTTTTGCATCACTTAAAAAAAGCTATTCGAGGCATGTGATTCTTTTACAATACCAATGACAGTTCACAGCGCTTGCACATGGACGCCTGTTAATAAATTTAAGTGCTCTGAGGCAGGAAAAATGAGCTCGGTAGGCAGTGAGATTTCACTTACTTTTTGTCGGTTCCTTCCTTTCTACGGTGTATAATTTAATTATTCGGAGAACAAACTAACGAAAAAATACGCCCTGATTTTTCGTTGTTCCACGCTTTTAACCAGATCATGTATCTCTCCGAGCTGAATGATTTAGCACCTTTCCCAGGCTATCTTTCTTTTCTACGGTGAATGATCTCCAAGAGCTTTCGAGTGTTACAAAAATGCAAACAT
Source organism: Pocillopora damicornis (assembly GCF_964200805.1). Classification (NCBI taxonomy): domain Eukaryota; kingdom Metazoa; phylum Cnidaria; class Anthozoa; order Scleractinia; family Pocilloporidae; genus Pocillopora; species Pocillopora damicornis. The sequence continues at coordinate 1,587,890 of NC_142674.1, forward strand.
GATGTATCTAGTTCTCACTTCAGTCACGTAATTAATGTTTAAAGTCTCTTGTTGCTCTTCTTATTGCAGAATATGACACTAAGTTTAGATTCAATCAGGAGTATTTAAGGAAACTTAGTTTATACTTTAAACAAAACAGAGCACTTGCTAAAAGTCTCTGATCCCGATCTCCATGCGTAAGGCGCGAATAATTTCAATTGCAGGATATAGTTTCTCCAACTTTAATTTTTCGTCCCAAATCTTTCGCGACTCTGCCGCCAATGCACAATTTTCCTGTAGATGGGGATATGTCGTTTGACTCTCATCAATTGGAAGGCGCCAACCACTTAGCTTGGATGTACAGCCGCCTTCTCCCTAATTATTAAAGGTGTCGTAGCCATTGGAAGTACCAATGCTGGGTACAAGAAGGGTGGATTATCCCTTCCCCCGCTCCCCCTTGCCTGAACTCCCCTATCGTTATTTGGAAAAGCTTGCAATGTAAAACTTAAGATACGAATTATGGTAAGCTACCAAGGTTCCGTGACGTCATCAAAAAGGACGAATATTTGAGGAAAAACTGTTTCTTTCGTCTTGAGATGAACTTTTATGTCTTCTGATTCCAGTTCATTCTTATTCTTCATTACCAATAGATCAGAATAGACAGGATGTTTCTGAAATACTACATAACACTGGTCATATTTCTCGGGCATGGACTTTGTGAGAGCGAGAAAAATATTTCACGGCTATTGAATGGCACTGTCACTGGTAACCAGACCCTTGCGCGTGTAGATGGTCCATACTTGGTCACCAGTGACCTTGTTGTCCCAAAAAATGCTTCTCTTACCATAGAACCTGGTGCAATTGTAAATTTTGTTCCATCTGTGGGGATACTTGTTCGTGGATCGTTTCATGCAAAAGGAACACCGTCGCAGAGAATTACATTCCGAGCGGTTCCCTGTGCAGAAACAAGTTTTTGCAATACAACAGACGGGGCTTTATTCTACAGTCACGGGATAAGACTTGTAGATGGATCATCCTACAACAACGGGCGCCTTCAGTTGCAGTATCATGGAAGGTGGGGGACTGTCTCCAACGACCGGGGATCTTGGGATCTCACAGATACGCACGTGGCCTGCAGACATCTTGGATTCCTTGGGGGAAAGCGGTATTACTATGATCCCGGCAGCGGCCCCGTGATGATGAAGACAGTTGGCTGTAAAGGAACTGAAAAGAGTCTATGGGATTGTTCTTACAGATGGATTATGAGTGATCCGCATTCGTGGTGTAAGTTCATTTTAGTCCTAAGCAATGCTTTTATTGTTTGCCACATGTTTCTCTACATGGAAATATTCTCTTTCTGGCCGCAAAGCAAGTGTTTACCGACAGATCTATTTAATTTTTCCATGTAACCAAAGTAAATTAGTATCTTTCTCTGTTTAGTAACTTTATTACTGATCTATTGTATGGGGTGAGTACGCAGAAGAGGGGACAGAAATATGCCCTCGCATTTGGTCGGGTAATCACTATTTAATTCATGTGCTAAGACAAGGTTTCGCTTGTGTTTGAAGGCAAGATGGCCGTTACGAGCTCCAAAAAATTTTTTAACGAAAAATCCTGTCTCACCAGTAATAAAGTACAGGTGATAAATGCGCGGCCTCTCAACGTCTTAGTCACCGTTTCTGTGGAAGCTGGTACCAGAGACAACCTCTCCTCCGAGAAAACGTCCGTGATGTCTACCTTAACCCCTCATACCTTAACATCAGCATTTACATTCTCCATACTGTTCTCTGTACATTTACTAAGGTGCTGACATGGAGAATTTGTCTAACAATCAAGAGTTTCGTTAGTTGGTGATCATTTCCTTTATTCTCATTACATTAATGTGAAATTTAGGGGTGATATTGTAAGGAGAATGAATGATCCCAAGTTCAGACTTCGTTAAGCATTTGTATGCCTAGTGTACGCTCTTTTCAACTTTCTTTCGATTTTCCTTGACATCAGGCTGAGTTAAATTTGAATTTTGTGACATGAAATTTTTGTTTTGAAACCAATGCTATGAAGCTGAAAACTTCGTGTGGCTATCGGGTAGCGGACGTTAAGTCTCAATATAAAAGGCAATCGTCCTAAATGGCCAACTCACCTGCCCGACTTGAAACCCTAATACAATGTTATTAATGTTTAGAGAAACAGCGCATAGATCAAGGGGAGGAAGAGGTTGTGTTCAGGTGCCTAGAAAGCATATCAGCGAGGACTTTCGTAAAAGCGTCAAGGTATAAAATTAGCTACTTTTAAGCCATTAATCACATTTCTATTTTTATTCCTTCTTTTTTCCATTACAACGACACGACAAATATTTCAGCTCACAACCGAGACGTTGGCATTGAATGTGACACTCTATTGCCATATTTGGCTGAGAACTTTTATTGGAAAGGTTTTTACTTCGAGCCTACGAACTCCTCTGAGAAAAAAGAAAGCTCTTCGCTGGAGTACGTGGACATTGAGAATGCTCTTGAGGGCATAAATGCCGTGGAAAACGCTCCAGATTTATTACATGTTACGATCCACGATAGCGCCTCCGGCTTAAATGTAAAAGAACTTGCCAAACCCTTGGCCGTGGTCGATTCTTCAATCCTTGGGCCTCTTCTGGCTGGTGTGAACATCGAGAACTCCTGTGGTAATGTTGTCATTGAAAATGTCACAGTTCAGAATGCACGATTTGAAGGAGGCCTTATCTATACGCGCCTGGCAATGAATTTCTGTTCTGTCATTCCAGAGAAAGCTTCTTTTCCTTTGCTCCTAAATGCCGCTGGAAATCATCACCCGGTTAATTGTAGCAAGGTAGGATCGAGTATTTTATTTGAAATGTGTGAGTGAGTTTGGTGAAAAGAAGAGCGGAGTACACTATGAACTCAAGACACCTCTAATGTGAACTGTTGAATATCTTTACATATCCATCACCTTCTCGAAAACAGGGATTTTCTCTTCTTTGTTTTTTTAGTGGATTTCTGGTTCGAGTTTCCTGAGCGGTAGTTAAAATGTACAGCTTTATGTCAAATTCTGGCACATATTTCATTCACGATTTTAGAAGGTAGAACGAAAAGCTTCCAATGATGAGGGATTTAATTTTTCTATCAAACCGGGTGAATCATTTGAGGAAAACACTAGGGTCTCCACGAACTGGGAGTTCTGCATCCTTGACTATCAATTAGAATTGATTAAAAAGTCCAAATCTTTTGACGATTATCGAAATGTGAATTGGACAGAACTCTTCTTCCCTATCGTATGGAGTGATGTTTTTTTTCGAAGGGGAGGATTTTCTTGTACAACGGGGAAGATCACAATGCAAAAAGACAACCCCTGATCAAGAGGAGTTTCATTCTTCCCCATATGCAGACACCAGCTTTCAATCATCTATAATTTATAACCAACGATTTAAAAAATAGGTTTTCCCTGAAGGCTAGAAGAAGAAAACAGTTACATCAATGCCTCTTCTTCCGATTTCATCTGTCAAGCGAAGTCAGTTCGCACCTCTTCGATGTTCTTTTAAGAATATTTTTCCTCAAAAGGAAAAGCATACGTAAAAGACATTTAAATAGTCAAAATGTTGAGCCAGGTTTCATGAAAGGGAGTTAACCGATCGAGAACCTCTATACTACAAGCCGTAACTTGTAACCTAAAGAAATTCTTGTCTGTATGTTGCTTACCTTCTATAAAAACTCTTCCAATGTAAGAATTTTTAAAAAAAATTTGCTTTATTAAGATTTTCAGAGCTTCACCAGGAAGAAAGATCTCTGTGCATTTGAGAATAATTCATGGAAGTGGATTTGAGCTCAATTTTACCGATGCAAGCACAGCTATCAAAACCCAACTGCACAGAATTACAAGGGACTACAATGGAAGGACATTTAAGACTGGTTCTACTTCTATATTGGAACTCTCCTTCTACTCTAAAGGCAGTTCTAACTTGGAAATGGTCGTTATGGAAGATCAAGGTAGCTCTGTTTCTAGTTATGTCTTAAAATAAGACGAACTGGTCCATCTGCTGTTCCCTTGAGCAGTCAATCACTCATTCAAAAAGGTAGTTCTTCAACCTCTCCATCAGTAACCTCGTCAATTTTTCCTTTGGACAACTAGACCGTCAGTCAGTCAGTCGATCGGTCGGTCGGTCGGTCGGTCGGTCGGTCGGTCAGTTCTTAGGATGGTCTGTCGATGTTTGGTTAAGAAGAAATCACACAGCCCAAGGAACCAAGTCTTTGGTCTTTTTTGTGAATGCCTGCCACCTAGTAACCTCGCTTTAGTTGACACTGCAACGAGGCTACTAGTAAACAATATACACTTAAGGTATGGTCCCGAGGGAGAAAGTTAATTTTCTTTTTCCGAGGGTCCTGATGTTCCCCGAGACAAAGTCGAGGGAAAACAAAACTAACTAGTTTCTCGAGCGACCATACATTAAGTGCCCTGTTATATACTCAGAATTGTTCTTTAAAAAATCATGGCAAAAACATGCTGTTGTATTCGGCGCGCGGGTAACAAATTTGCAATTGTATCCATACATTTGAATTTTATCAGGGGAAAGTGACTAAGAATCGACCTAACACAGTGCTCATTTTGTAGAGTGAAAGTCTAAGTATGCAACAATGCCTATTGTTACGGTCGGTCGCTTATTCGGTTGTTTGCTTGTTCTTTCGGTGGATGGTTCTTTCCATCAGTCAGTGGGTCGCTTACAGTCAGTTAGTCACTAGGTAAACTGGTAACTCAATAAAACATTGAACAAAAGAAAGAATTTTATTATTCAATACGAAGACGAAACGACCGCCCACAAGTCTATAAATTTGTTTGGATGACGTTTGCTCTTTGTAACATTAACCTATTGGCTTTTGATCATTTGTAGGCGAGACTTCATCACTACTGATATCTAACAGTACCTTTTCTACCAATGCTAAGTCTGGTATTACCGTTGACAACTTGATTGGTAATTCTCGAATCTCCCTAACAACGGTGATAGGGAACAACTACAATGGACTCTATGTCAGCAACACACATGGAAAAATCTCTGTTGTAGAATCTATGTTTCTGCAGAACAAATATAGCGGTGTTTACATCACCAAGATAACTGGCATTTTAGAATTTACCAACGTCAAATCCTCGAAAAACCAAGCGTCAGGAATCGTAGTCGATGCTGGAACTCTTTCATTCCAAATGTCTGACAGCCTAGTTGAAGAAAATGGTGGTCAAGGATTGCACATCTTAAACCAGGTCAACTCCACAATCAACATTAACAACACGCAGTTTATTCGTAACAGTAACGGTGAAGGAGTTTATTTACAAACATTTCGCTACTGCTATGTTCGACTAGTGGAAGTACTGTCTCTTGGAAATTCGCAGAATGGGGCTCTGTTTACAAGATTATCCGATACCAGATTAAATTTCAGCTCTTGTAAATTTGATGGAAACTCAAATCAAGGAGTTTACGCTGACTACTTTTTTAGAGGAGGACTTAAATTGGAGAGGATTTCTACCTCAAACAATTATAAATCCGGTTATGCTTTCGAATTTGGGGATACCAACATAAACATAGAGTCTTCGTCTTCTTTTGGTAACGGAAGGGATGGTTTTTATGTGGAAAATCAAGGAGGAGAAGTTGTCTTAAAGGATTTTATTGCTGGTGGCAACAAACGACAAGGATTGTGGTTTCTAGATACCAAGTCAGTACGTCTTCGTTCAGTTCATCTTCTAAACTGTAATGTTTCAGGGAACAGTCAATACGGTGTGCTGTTTTACCTCACGTATAGAATTGATCAACGCCCGGAGAACTATGTCATTAAGGTTGCAAACTCCACAATTTTCAACAATTCTCTTGGTGGTTGTACGCTCTATCCTGCAGATTCCGGTTGGGGAAACAATCGGTGGCAAAGGAGCGTTCAACTTTTATTCACTGGTAATAAAGTAGAGGGAAACAAAAAAAATGGTTTGGATATCCTTGGCCCAGAATGGTACGTGTTATCTGCTGTCTTGGCTAATAACATATATTACGAGAACAGTGGACTTGCTCTGATAGTACGACATGGGCGAAGATGTTCCTATGAGAATTCCTTACCCTTTAATTTGCAGGTTTCATCGAACATCTTTTCAAAGAATAAAGGGGAGAACATATTTTTCGTTGATTGCGAAACGTTACCCACAAAATGCCGTGTCACCATCAGGAACAACACGTTTTTAGACAATCAAAGAATCCGGCTGTTTTCCAGCAATTACCTTCGTACCAAAACGCAGGCAGTTTTAGCTGTAAAAGGAGGCAACGTTACCATAAAGTATAATTCGTTTATCAACCCTTTGTTCTCTCACGAATTAGCAGCACTGCTTAAAGACCGTGAACACGTTCTTCTTGCGGAAGAAAACTGGTGGGGAACAAGAAATGAATGCAATATAAAAGACCGAGTGTTTGACTTTGAAGATCGAGTGGAACTTGCACAGATCCATTATTATCCATTTTTGGATTCCTACAATTCTACCGGCCTTAAATTACACGACGGTGTCAGACCTTTCTGTTTTCTTCGAGGTAATAAGTTAGGAGGAACATTAAATCAAGTCCTCAATATTACAAACCAAAATGATGCCTACTGAGTTATCAGTGACGTCACAATATTGTCTGACGGCGTTTTGTTTATCGAAGGAAACATCACTTTAGAATTTCCATTGAAGAGTGTTTTCTTAGTACAAGGAAAGGTTATCATAAAAGGTAATAAAAAAGAACAGGTGAAGTTCCTTCCAAGGGAACCATTGCTTCAGGACGTTAGACTTGTCGCAGGTCCTACTCCGTGGGAAGGGGTAGTTGAAATATGGATCAATAGCACGTGGATACCAGTATGTATGCGTACCTATGGAAACGAGGATGACATAGTATGCAGACAATTGGGATACGAACCGGTGAGCTCTTATTACCATGACCCAAATGGAAAAGAGAAAATATTCCTACATAATGTCAGATGCGATACCGATCAAGGAGACAGCATCACCATTTGTAACAAAAGGAACTGGATTTCATCATCGTCATGCACAACAAATGTTTTGTATGTCGGTTGTAAAATTCCTTACTGGGCTGGCGTTCATCTTGCTGTGACTTCAAAGGAAAGCGTCTTCAGCAATGTTGAGGTGCGATATGCAGGATTTCCATATAGAGACGACCTGACTATTCCCGGAATCGCCTTCAGAGTGGACCTCGCACGTCACGTGATCAGCGGTGTCTTTGTGAGTAATTCTGCTGCCATTGGTTTCCAGTTTATGTATCCAGACCCCTTAAAAGATTCAAATGAAATCGAGAATTCAACAATAGCTGAAACCGAGTCGGATGGAGTACGTTTGGAGTCTCCATTTATTGAGTTCCTAAGTACAAATGTCGTAGACACAAAAGGCTACGGATTTTCGTATCGTTACAACTGGAATACTCTCAACACACACGTGGTAAAAATGGCAGACGCGTCTGTGAAGAAGTTTATGGACATATGTACTGAAAGCGAAACATTTATTAGTGACTCTAGTGCGGTGTATTATCTAGTTGTGACATTACGGAGCAGAGCAGCCTGCAAGGCCATAATTACCGTTCCACCGGAATATACGATAGGATTGCAGCTAATATATCACAATGTATATAGCATAGTTTTCCACGTGTACAATGGAACAGACAAGGCAAAGGGCACTCTCTGGGATATCCATATGTTACAATGGTATAGCCGTCCTGCTTGGATGACTGGCAATAGCTCAATCCTACTGGAGAAAGGGTATGGATACCCGGATGAAGACGACACGGTGCATTTTCTACTGTTTCTCATCAAAAGTAAGTTCAGCTACTATTTTAATCATATCGAGTTAAGCAATGATCTACGTGGGTAGACTGCAATTTTTTCAATTGCAAAAGTAAGCTTCAGGCTTCCACAGGCTTTGAACCCGTCCCTCAAAATAATATTTGGGCGCTGTTTGAAAAAGATCTCCAAAGCCACACAGCCTGGGAGTAAGGCAAATTCCAGAGCTCTTCTTCCTCGTGGAAGAATTTTGACCACAATTTATAGTGTAATCAAAACTATTACAAAATTCTCTAACGTGTGATGAGTTGTCACTAGCCCGATTCTAGCACTTATAGGACAGTGTACACGTCATGCTTGTAATTGGACACTATGATCTGTGTAAGTGGACAGATCGCGTCGTGAACGCCCGCTGTTTTCTCGCATTTCACCGAGTTAACTTAAGTGTGTTTTTTTTATGAAAGGTATCACCGATGTCTAGTTTCTTGCTCAAATTTTGTCGTAGTTTTAGTTGATTGGTAACAGGACTTCGTGTCGTCCGATTTTTTCTGTAATCATACTCGTGATTAACAAATCCTATTATCTCTATAAACAGAAGTTTAAGGAAATAAACTGTTTCATTAGGAGATTGATCATATCGGTGGTGACATTTCAAGAAAGATTTACTTGATTAATGGATCCTTTGGTGATTTTCATGATGTCAACAAAAGAACACGAGTCATCACTGAGGATAATAATTTACCACTTTGCTGTTTTAAAAATATGTTTCTTAAATTTAATCGTGATCTGAATGATCGAGTTTCGTTGTGTATTAATATATTTTGTGAGGTGGTCAAATGCGCCCTTTACTCTTAATGAGTTGGGCAGAGTTGCACTGCAAGGATCGGAATCCTTTTCTTGTGATCAAAGGGCATAAAGTTAATTTAATAATTACTATCCTCATCAAAACAATGAAAAGTTTTGACTATTGATTAAAAAGTCAGTTACGGATCGCAATCGATGGAGATTTTCCAGAATTCGTCTTTTTCGCAAACATGCTTTATGTCAGAGAAAAGTTGTGTAAGGCTCTGATTTGTGTTCATAAACAATTATTTTTGTTTTCAACCAACAGGTGGTGAAAAGACGAAGATCAGATCACCAAACCTTGTAATATCCAAAAGCAATTTCAGCCACAACAGTGAAGGTGGAATTTTTTTGGGTGGAGATAACGCAGGAATAGTTGAAATCCAAAAAACGGACGTACGAGACTCACCCAAGAATGGCTTATCGACAGCATTTTCCCACGTTAAAGCTTGAAGCTGCTGAATTGCCAGTTCGTTAGAAACAAGATTGGAATCAAGCCCTCTTCTTTTTCAGGTAACGTGAATATCGAGAACACCAAGACTTCTAACTCGACCGAAAATGGACTATATGTGGACACGAACGGTGAAAAAACAATCAATATTGAAAATAGTGGTGTTTTCCATAGCAATGGATATGGGCTTTTTCTGGATGGTAGCTATACCAAAGTGAAAGTTTCTGCAACCAAGATATTTTTTGGATGGAATAAGGCATCTTCTGTTTATTCGCGTAGTTATTATGGTTGCAATTCGCCTTGTTCATCTCACACTTCCTTCATAAACTGTACATTTTATGCCAACCGAGGCCCTGTAATAGACATTAACGAGTCTCCACACTCTAATCCATGGCAATTTGACGGTAACCTTTTCCTGAATAACACTCAAGGTCCTGTCATTTTGACTACGCGTGATACGAATGGATACTTCACTCCTGAATTATTTGTGAGAAATAATAGTTTCTTGTTCAACTTTTGCCAAGATAAAAGCGTCATAGACATAATAGGAGGCACAAAAGTTCTGATCATAGAAGGAAACATCTTTAAACAAAACCATGGGAGATCTGTTTATATAGAAAGAACCTCTCCTTCAGGTGCAACTATAAGAGGTAACGTCTTCACAAACAACAGCTGCCTGAATAGTGGAGTCATTGAGATTCAGAGGATAAGTGAAGACATCGCAATTGTCGACAACATCCTTAAATCGAATAAAGGGCAGTTTATGGTTCTTCTCCAGTGCGAATACGTTGTAGGAGGGAACACTGGCATGAAGAATGTAACGTTTTTGAACAATTCGCTCCTAAACAACGTGGCTGTATCATCAAATTCCCCAACCTGTGAGTTAGAAGTCTCTGGATTTACTTTGGAATGGAATGGAATGGAATGGAGAGCATTTTTCATTAATTTCAACAGATTTAGCAGCCTGGACTTCTCAAAAGAACTTTGTGCATACACCCATGTTTCTTCGCATAGCAGCACATTGCAGGCTACATTAAACTTCTGGGGTTATGATGACGAGGAAAAAATCAAGGAGAGAATTTTTCATGCTGAAGACGAGTACGAACACGCATTTGCTGTTTTTCGTCCTTACATCAGTAATGCAAGAGGCGCAATAAAGGGTTCAGAAGAAAATACCACCTTTAACGCGCTCTCGAAAAGCTTTCTGGGAGGAAGGATTTTATCCAACGTTCTTCTAAGAAAAGAGAAAAGTCCCTATACAGTTGTTTCCGATGTCACTATTCTGCCTGAAGCTTCTCTTTCAATTGACCCTGGTGTTGAGATGCATTTTAAGCCAAGGGTCGGCATGTTGGTTCTTGGTTCACTCTTTGTTGGCGGAAATGTAGATCAACCTGTTAAATTTTCTCTTTCAAAAAGTACAGAAGATGACGATTCTCCTAAAATTCGATTAACCGGAGGCAAGTTCCCTTGGGAAGGACGGGTAGAGATACTACACAACTGGAATTGGACCTCACTGTGTTTCAATGAGACGCAAGGCACGAAAACTAATGACGCAAAACTGATATGTGAACACCTGGGCTATAAAGCACCATTGTCCATTAGTCACTCCCATCATAATTCGTCCGGTACTCGGGATGCTTGTGCTGCTCTTCATTGTAAAGGAAGTGAGTTGGATTTAGCAGAATGCTCTTTATCTTTCCAAAACCAAAGCTGCAATATGTCGTATCATCTTGTGTTAAACTGTGGCGAAGGAAAGCCTTGGGGAAATATCAGATTTCTTCGCGAAGCTAGGAACACCTCAAACCTGGCAACATCAAGTTTAAAACACCTAAGAATTGAGCACTGTGGCGAGAAACATGGCCAAAACGTGGCTGCCATTGAGATGATTCAGTACGTCCCAAAAGTAAATCATGTGACCGTTCTTAACTGCACATCAGGTGGTATCAAGGTTTGGTTCCCAGAAAAAGAGGTGATTATAACGAACAGTTCCTTCGTAAATACTGGAGGAAATGGAATTGATTTTATCAGTAACAAAAACAATGTTACACTTAAAAACGTCAAATCAATAAAAAAACGAGTTTGGTCTGAGTTTTCATGAATCATACGGTGATTGGATTGATATATACGGGAAAGTTAATCTGTGCTCCCCACAAAAAGTGGTGAATGTCATGGATCACGATGTATTCGTTTACTTTAGGGCACCATTCGTGTCTTTCTCAGATCTAGAGGTATCCTGCCAAATAAAGGTTCAAACAGAGGCAAGTGCTGGTTTTGCTATCCAGCTACTAGTCCTAAAAAATGCAAGATATTTTGGGATAGAACTGCCTAATGGACATGAGATCTTCAGGTCTTATGGTAGCAGCCCAGGTCTACTCTTAAAAAGAAAATTGATCAAGTGGGATTCTTTTACAGTCATATTTGATGGATTGTACAGTAGCAAAATGCTTTTTCACGTTCGACGTGTTGATAGCAAAGGTTAGTAGCTGGAACTTTTCATCATCATCACCATTATTATTATTATTATTATTATAATCATTATAATTATTATTATTATTATCACAACCATTATCACTATCATTATCACTATCATTATAATTACTGTCGTTCTCTTTATCGTTATCGTCAGCGTTCGCTATCGTAAACGTAAGCATGTAAGTTATCATTATTGTTACCAATTATTGTCGTCATCCTTATCATAGTCAGTGCTTTTTCTTTCTTTGCCTGTACATAAAGCAAAGGCCGCACAGAGTTTGAAAAAAGGCGAGGGGAGTCCAACTTTGAATCAGGAGACGTGGATCTTTTTCGTCTCTTTTTTTCGCTCTAGAGTTAAAATAAGCTAAGAATTTCAAGACAAGTTAATTTTAGATACCTCAAGTTGAGAAAAATTTGTGAATTTGCAAGAACTTTGGTGTCGCACAAATGGTAGGAAAAACTCAATAGTCTGAAGAGAATTGGGGCTTAGACTCCCTGGACCCCCGTTCTGGATTCGCCACGGTAACATCTGCGCTTTGTTCAACAACTGTTCTGTAACACCTAAGTGTATTATGTGAATGGGTAGAGGGAGCCAATTCGATAGGATCTGATAACAATTCTGCCAAATTTTCCTCAGATATTCCATGCTCATTTGACCGTGGATTTTGTGGCTGGAGACGTTATCCCACATCACATTTTAAAGGAATTGACTTGAGAAAGAAGTGGTATTATGGAAACAGTGCTTATGACCACACCTATTCAGGCAATGGTGAGTTGTGATAAGTAATATAAGATTGAAGTTTAAAGATTTTTAGAAAGGATATTCGCATGAGCTAATCTCTCAGCTAAGTTTTCATCTATCTTATAACCGGATATGAGCTGGCTTAGGTTACACCTCGATTGTTCTACAAAGTAGTAAGTTAGGTGGTGGGGCTGGGAGCTCCTTCCGTCGACAAAACGTTTTCCCTCCGGGCACTTTTGTGGATAGGGTTCCTCCAGTCAAAAACTTAGAAATGGATTCCAGGACTCGACGTTATCGAGTGAATTGGAATTTCTTGAGAACGACTTTTCGTAAACTTCAAAAGATCGTTAAAGTACATCAGAACAGCAGCCGAAGTAATTAATAAAATAATATTTCAGGCGACCCAATGATAAAATTAGAATCGGGAAAAAGAATGCAAAGTTGTTAAAGAACTCAAACAAAACCTACTGGGAGTACCTCAACGAGCTGGAGCAGTGATTTGCAATCGCCAGAGAATAAATATTGAAGGAACAAAGTTAGGGAGTGTACATTCAGGTAACTTGAAGGCAATCGATCAAACAACTAAACGGTAGTATGACAAAGAGAGAAGGCTGGAATTGTGCCAATGTCGGAAAACCGTTGGTCGCCTGATGACATTGTTACCGCAGAAATTCAAAATACTCCGCCCGCACCTTCTCAGCGCAGTCGTGTACGTTGATATGTTGATCTCTCAGCTCTACTTATCAACTTCTAGTACTCTCATAGGATTGGCTGAGAGGAGCAATCGTTAAACTGTCTAAATTTCAATGTTGTGGATCAAAAAGAGAATTTCGTATAAACTATGACCTAGGACTTGAACTTTCGAAAATCTTGTTGATATTGTCTCATCTAGAAGGAGAATATTCCTGTGCAATTTCAGCTGAAGTGATAATGAGCGCTTAAACTGTAATAGAAGCACGAGATTTTTCGGCTCTCCCCATGTTTTTCTGTAGACAATTTAAAGTTATGAAACTAAACCTTAAAGGTGCCATATATTTTCACCGTCTCAAATTTTATCAGATATTTGATAGCGAATCGCAGCCTCTGTCTTTAAGAGTATCACTGCTTAAGGTACCATTGTTAAAACAGCAACATATGCGAACATCTGTCAAAGACATAATCAAATTTCATATTTGATTTCTATCTTACGCAGGGGGAGTACTACATCTTTGGCAACACTGGTTTTCTGGTTATGCTGCCTTTACCAGCCCATCAATTTCCAGCGACAACAATTACTGTTACTTGGTGTTCTACTACAAGCGGGATGACCACTACTCCAAGTCATCAACAGCGCTGTCCATTTTTCTGATAGAAGACATTAGTAACAATTCGACCTTGCTCTTGTCCGTTAGCGATTACGTGACAGACTGGAAAAAGATAGTGATTGAGCTACCCTATACTGACGCCAGTTACTCGATTGTGATATTGGGATATGAAGAGTACTACAACATAATTAAAATCGATGACCTGACCTTCGTCAGTTGTGACCCATGTAAGTTGTGATATATTTCAAATTGACTTATACATTACAGGAGAACTGCACATTAGCTAATGAAATCCTTAGTGTTTCACAAAAAACATGCTGATCAAATAAATGACACTGTAACACCTAAATAATTGCTTCCTTAAGTTTTAAGGGAACTTTTTAATCGGTGACCGTTGATATGCATGGCACTGTGCAAAAGTTTTTAAAAAACATCCCAGCTTTTGACAAAAATGGTTCTTTGGTCAGCCAGGTATTCAGCTAGGGTCGCATATACTTGGTGTTGGAGAAACTGGGGAACACTTTTCTTCCCTCGGGTGAGGAATTGTTTTCCATTGGTGATGTTTACGTTATATAGTAAACTTCTAAGTAAAGAAGGTGATTCGTTGGTGTCTACCCTATAAATTTAGTCGACATTTCCAATTCGTAAACAAACTAATGCATTAAGGCTTGAAGAAGATAAATACCGAAAATAAGGTAACCCTCTTTTAAGCTTGTTTGCCGCGAGTTGTACATAGAAAAAATGTAAATTTCATTTTCTTAACAGCTGCTACTGCTGTACATCAAGTAACCGGAAGTGTTTTTAGTGGTAACGAGAAACAAGGTATACATTATGTGGTGTCTTTGACGTATTGACTGTACAACTCCGCCTTTGTAACAACAACGTAATCTTTATTGTGTTTTATATCGTCTTACCACATGCTCGCTCTTCCCGCTCCTATATCCCATAATAATAATGAACATACGGGACACTACATCTCCCCCTAAGTTATTAAAAAAAACAACCAAGTAATAAAGTACTCGAAAAGAAAGTTCAGAGTCTCTTATTTTCTTCTGAATAATTTTAAACTAGGCGCGTACATAATCTTGCATCCAGGAGGGCGCTCGCTTGGCACGCACAGGGCGCGAAGCAACTGAAGGTAAGGGGCTAGATACGGCTTCAGATGTATCTGTTGCTGATTGACTAGAACTGAGATTTGGCTCATCCTGTCGGGGTTGCGCTGGTTGCTCGGCTAGGCATGGCTGTGGATCTATTTCTGCTTTTTTAACAGTCCCAGGATCCATAAACTTTTTCGTATGAGCAATGTTGCGCATCTTATTGTTCCCGTTTGTGTCTTGTAAAATGACGGCATTTCCATCTTTACGAGTGACAATGTAAGGTTCTGGCTCATAGTTTGGTGAGAGCTTGTTTTCACGTGTCTGCTTTAACAGTACCTTGTCACCCTCCTCAATATTGCTGTGTTTGGCTCCTCGTGTTCTGTCTGCATACTCTTTCTGGCTGAGTTTTGCACGAGTGTCTCTCTCTCTCAACAACTGTTGCCAATATGCTTCAGTTGCACGGTCTTTGGAGAATTCGACTCGTGGAAGTTTGTCACGCAGTTTCCTCCCCATCAGTAGTTCTGCAGGTGATAATCCAGTAACAGTGTGTGGGGTAACTCTATATTGGAAGAGGAAGTTCTCAAGAGCCTTTTTCCAATCCCATCCTCGTCGCCAAATGTGGTGTCTTTGACGTATTGACTGTACAACTCCGCCTTTGTAACAACAACGTAATCTTTATTGTGTTTTATATCGTCTTACCACATGCTCGCTCTTCCCGCTCCTATATCCCATAATAATAATGAACATACGGGACACTACACATTACACGATGACTCAAAGTGAAAGACATATTTTCAAAGTAGAACGTTGTCAGGTAACAAACAATGGTCTGAATCCAGTCCTTAGAGGAAGCCTACCAGGAGCGATTCACCTCAATGCTTTTCAGCAAGTATTTGAAATAGTCAATAACTATATTGCTGGAAATAACAATGGAGGTATTTATTCCAAGGTACTCAATGAATTGTCCACGACAAGACCACCGGTCAGCCATATCCATGCAAACACCATAGAGTACAATAAAGGAGGCATATTGCACGTAGAGGGAGTTTCTGGGCCCTATATGAATGTTAACGTGAGCAATAACTATTTTTCTCGAAACTTGGCGCGAGATTTGGATGGGAAAGCCGATAGCGTTTGTGTCATAACAAAGTTATGGGCGATTGTTCAAGGAAATTTCTTTTATAGCAACGTCGGTCATTATGTTTTCCTGTATGATAATTCTCAAACAAGTACCGTCGGTCTTCGATTTGTAAATAATACATTGTACAAGAACGGTGCAAGGGGGCTCGATGTTAACTACGGAGCGACTATTCTGTGCAATGGAACAGCAGAAATTCATGGAAACGTTTTTCAGAATCCTAACAACCGTTATCAATTCAGTACCACAATGAGAGGGAGTCCAATCACAGTAAACGCCACTTTAAATTGGTGGGGAGAGAATGTACCAAATCTGATTTCTTCTCTGATCATGGATAAGACAACGGATTATCGACTGTCCATAACAGTTGTGTTCCAGCCGTTCGTCAAGCTACCACCTCAAAGAGCTATATCAGGTCAATATTTATTGGGATTTCCAGGTCCCAGTCTATCTTTCATGTTGTTTTGATGTCTCACTTTCTCACCTTAAAATGAACCTCTTTTGTATCAAAATACTGCTCGGCTACTTAAAACATCAATGTTCTCTCAAAAACAATGTTAACTCTTTTCTCAAGTAAATCGAAATTAACCGTATTTTGTTTAATGTTTTTGGATTTTTTTCATTAATTTATCATACCTTAGAATACAAAACAGGTTATAAATTTTCAGCTCATCCGTTTTTTGTCTTATCAATTTTCTTCCTAGTGTCTTGCCCGCCTGAATGGATTCAAGACGATGAGATGTGTTACATGTACAAAGGAGGCTCCTTCACTTTCACTGATGCCGAGAAATATTGTGGGGTAAGCGCAGTTGATACTGACACTCTATTTTAGTCCCTTTTTTCTTGTATTTTGGCTTTCTCTGTTCATTTTTTGTATTTATTCCTGTTACCATTTGTCCGCTCGAGCTGAGATGAAATTAATTTTGAGGTGAAATGAATACATTAGGGGGGAAAGGTAAAGAAGCTTGGGGGCGACTTCACCTAATGCGATATGGGGGCTGCATTCGGTTCCTCTCTTAGTCCCTCGGTTTCGCCTTCCTCGAACTGAATTTTGTTCCTTTATTAGAAAAGTGCCATATGCTCACTTAGCATGTTATTAATTTTACGTTCATTTGTAGAGTTATGGTGGAAATCTCGTCACCATGCTCTCGAACGAAGACACACGACTCATGAAGCATCTTCGACAGAAAGAATCCTTGGTTCATTCAGGCGTGTTGCCTCCCCTGTGGACCATAAGTAGACGCTTTCTGAGAGAGGTGAGAAAACATCAAGTTCGGAATTAATTTTCTGTCCCACAAGTATTTTTCAAATAATTTAATATCATGGGCACCAAATTATGCTCATAGCCTCATATCAACCCACGTCGACTCTTCTTTACACGATGAGAATTGTTTGTAGATGAACTAAGAACATCATCCTTATGAAATGGGTTCAAAAACCCGCACAAGGCCTTAGACATGCATTGTTGTCGGTGCGAGGTCTTCGTATTACCGGTTTTGAAACAAGAATTGTAATACTTTAAAACTGTTATTACCTAAACGCAAATGAAACTTCTCTGCGCCTAAGACCCTTTCGCAATTTTGGCACCTTCGAAAAGGTTGGAATGGCACTTCGTGATTTCTCATGAAAAAAAAACTTTTAGGCTGAAATTTTCTCAATAACAGTGGGATAATTTTTCACAGACGTTAGAGAAACAAAATAACCTACTTCCTCAACTGTTAAGGCTCACTTAAGGCACAATGATAAGACCTTCCACCATTTTTTTCTGTCCATCTCTTTGTCTCATTTACTCCTTTTGTGTGCCTATGTTCTTTTTTTTCTTGAATTTTTTTCACGACTAAAGAAGATAAAATGATAATAATAATGTACAAAGAGAGGTAGTTATGAACAGTCGAGACATTTATCTTTTCATCTTTTTCGCTACAGTCCCAAAGTGGATTTGATCAGAAAAATAACCTATGTCCTGCTGTGGCTGCCACCGGAAATATTTCACAAGTTCATTGTGATGAATTTCTTCCTTTTGTCTGCGTGAGGAGGCCAGGTAAATCACACTCAATATCATAAGTGATAAATAAATTCCATCGTTGTATTAAATGATCATGCTAGATGAATATCGATACGAAATCATTGGACCTCATCACCTGACAAAAAGAAGTAGTAAGCTTGTCAAAATACAGCAATCCCCAATTGATAGCTTGACTGTTCATCTGCATGTACTAGTGAATCTAAATTGAAAGACACAACCATTAAACTTTCATCATTATAACTGCGATGAGCAACAACGCTAGTGTTATAATAACTATAATTATGGCGCACTTTGTCGAGAATTTTGCCTCATATAGAGCGCTCTATCATCATTGCCATTGTTACTAATAAGACGAGATAAGCACTTCTGTCCATAACACCACGCCCCGAAGCATATTTGATACGCAAAGTCTATAACTTGTATTTCCTCTTGTAGATTAAATAATAGGATATCAATTTACGTTAAATATTTCTACAAATACTGAATCATAGTGAAAACTGAAGGAGGGAAGGTTTTTATTCAGAGCCCTCCCGTGGCCTGTACTCCGACGGGGGTGACACCATGTGTAAGGGATATGCCTACTTATGAAGGAAGCAAGAACCAACTGTATAAACTTCTTTTTCGCTTCATAGTTATCCACTGCCCGAACAGCTGTTTCCATAATGGGGACTGTATAGGCGCAACGTGTTTCTGTTATCCCGGATGGACTGGAGAAGATTGTTCCAAGTTTCACTGCTATGACCTGCATAACTGTTCTGGTAAAGGTGAATGCATGGGTCCCAATGTGTGCAAATGTTACCCCGGATATTTAGTAAGTGGCATTTCTATTCAATTCCATCGTAGCTCATAACTGTGTTGACTGTAGCAAGTTTGATACCTAGCTGACAGGGCCACTTTTAAAAAACAGGAATCAGCCTTGGCAAGGTAGAAACTAGATTTGTGCAACTGGTTCTGTGTGGGCGATTTAGTGCGCTCTCAGCAAGTGATCAAGAGTGTTAAACTTTATTTCTTAGAAATCAGATCTCAAGCATCTTTATGATTTATGTAATGTTCATCTTCACCATCTAAAACTCATATGAAAACTTATCTTAAAGCACATCTTAAGATTCCATAGAAAATCTTCTCCCGTGTTATACAATTTGACAATGGATATCATCACCTTGAAACAACTTTGTTAGGCGGTCGCTTACGGGCAATCACAAGGCGTGTTTAAAAAAAGCTGATGCACTGGTTATCGTGAAAATCCCCTCTTTTGCTGCCCCCACAGATCGCCGAGAGATGGAAGGAGAAGTAAGATCGTGCTATAGCCACGCATTAATAAGCAAGGTCTATGAAGCCAGCATTTCTGGTTGAGCTTCTAACGCTAGGTTAACGTTTGGAAATTTAGTCGCCATTTAGGACTCTAGAAGGTCTTTAGTATCCTAATCTGATTAAAACGACACAAGTCACTGTGCTTTCGTAAATTTACAACCATTGTGTTTGAGACCCATCCGTTTTGTCTCTGATCGCATGAGAACAGTAGTAATTATCCTTTTTAAGCAAGCTAAGAGGAAAGTTTATGGATGTTTCTGCAGGGTCTTGGCTGCACTTACTCCTTCTGTGGAAAGTACGAAAGTTGTGCTGATTGTGTGACAGACCCGTTTTGTGGATGGTGCGACAGTTCACGCTCCTGCCTCGGAGGTTTCGCCGCGGGGCCTCCAGGAATAAGTTGTCCCGCTTGGTTTTACTACCACTGTTATACAGTAGGAGACGAACGTTGTTCACGAGATATAATGGTAGGTGAAGAGGAGAAAAATAATTTGTCACGCAAACACATCAACACCATGCTGCACTCAGTTCGATATAAGTAATCAATGCTAGAGAGACGGAAAGGGGCGGCACTAGCAAGTGTTGCTTATCGGTTGGTTAGATATTTATTTCTGAGTTTTCTTTTGCTTGTTTGATTGCTTTTTGTTTTATGCTGTGCTGTTTTATTCTTTTTTATCATTACTATTTTAAATCTAGCGGCCCCTGACTACCTGACAAAGCAAACAAGCAGTAGTTTTTACCTGGATTGCATACCGGTTTATGCTCATAACCCTCTGTGTTAGGTTTTCCTAACAGTTTCCCGTTATCCATTTGTACTGCCATGCGCAGAAGGACACCGTAAAATTGCGTTGCCTAAGAAAACCGTACAAAACGTATGCGCTGTCAATGCACTATAGTCTCTGGGCGCGATGATTGGTAGAATAGCTTAAAACACTACGTCACTCAATGTTCCATATTTATCGTCTAACGATAGGTGTATTTTCGTAAACAGAGGGTGAATTGTAGAGGTAGGCATTGCAACTTCAAAGGTGGAGGAGCAACCATTGAATCCTGTCAAAAATGCAGCGATCTCGAAAGATGTCACAAAATTACAGTAAGATTTTTATCTTTATTTTCTGTTCCTCATCGTTGCTTATTGAATTTAGTGACAGTTTACGGTGGTCTTCATGAGAAAAAACTCAGTTGAAAATAATGTTACATATATCTAGGTGCAAATAGCAACTACCAGTAAAGTTGTAGCAAACTCTGTTGATAGAACCAGTTAATCTCACTTGCAGCATCATTACCAGTAAGTGCGAAAATGCAGCATGAAACACTTTGATTGGAATAAAAACAGAATACTTGACCTATGGGAGTATATCTGGTTGGAAATCTCTACAGCTCTACCTCATGATATTTCCCAGCTGCACGGCGCCGTCCCCATAGCCAGGAAACTGATTGTTTCGCGTACCCCATTGCTCATAGGTCGAAGGTAGCATTAATCTGTTACCTATTAAACCTCCTAACAGGACGAAAACCAATGCAGGTCATGGAATGAGACTAAGTGTCCAGGCGGGAAAATTAAAGTGGATTATACAGATCCCCAGAGAAGAAATAATGTGGAGTTTGCTAAAAACGTGAAGTTTGTGGAGCCGAACGAGACGCTCGTTTACACATGTCCAGTAATTTTGCCAAATCAGGAGAGAGTGTCGCTAGTTTTAGTTGCACCAAAAGTCCTGAAAGTTGAAAAAGGTGATATAGTGTGTAGTCCTCAGGCAGGAGGTATTATGCACAAGATTGTCAAAGAAATCAGCGATGGTGAGTGTAATGACTATAAATGTTTGTCACATCCTTTACAAAGTCGTCGATCAAATCGATCATTTGAATATTGGAGAAGTTGTGGTTTTAAAAAAGTTCTACGTTAATAATTCTTTTAAGGGGCATGGGCGGAATTAGTCATCAATTGAGATCTTACTAAAGTGCGACTTGAATTTAGTATAATTAGGAGCTAAGGTATCTCTAAAACATACCTAATTACGTTCAATTCTCAAATCTATCACTGTCTTGAAAGGTCCTTTTCAATTGATGTTGAGCACCCCAGCAGGGTTAGAAGAGATTATAAAGTACGCGGACTTTAAAGAAGAAATAACTGCAGTGCAAGTAGACGACGGCTCGACGTTTGAGGATGAGCCTGATCAAGATGACCTGCGGGACGTTATTACAGGCAACATTACGCTCGATGAGGGTCGGGTAATTGCACTTTCAAATGGTAGGTAAACATTTTTATATCAACCGGCTTAACACTTCTTAAATGACTGAAGATCATTTAGTTATCTACAATTTAATGCGTTGCATAACTCCTCATAAGTGCATGAAAGACAAAAAAGGGAGCAAATAAGCACAGATACGATGAACAGACAAACAGACCATCAGGACCTGCAAGATATTTCTGATTCCAAAAGCCATACTCAACTCAAAAAAATTCAAACAGTTTTCTTAATTATCATTTTAGAGATATACAAGTGCCTTGGTCACACATATGACACTGGAAACATCATTGTCCACTCGTTTTACCTGGTAATAGAAAAAAACAATACCACCCCAAGGAAAGGTGACATAGTTGTGTCCAATACTAGTGATGGTTTCATCGAGACTGTTGTTAAAGTTCATAGAACGAACAACTTTGATTACTTGGAAACGAAATTTCAGCGATGTGAAGCAAGCTCTCATTGGAAAGGCTCAAGGTATTTATATTAATGATGGCACCTTATTTTAATATCAGACGAGCCAAGTTGAGACGATGGCGTATTGGCGCCAGTTTGGGGTAGGAGATATTTGACAAGGAAAAAATATCACCTTCTTTCCCCAGAACGCAACGATTTCCCGTTAACGCAGCCAGAAAGCTGTAGGCTAATCACCACATTGGCATTGTTGTTCAAGGCTGACATTTTTGCTTTGGTGTAAAGTGCACGCATCCATACTTATTAAGTCAACATGTATGTTGTTAACTGTTCATGGACTTTTTAGAAATATGTATGACTTTATGGGGTTAAAAAGCCTTGGCATGATTACTGGTTACTCAGTAATTTACTTATCGGACAACAAAAAGTGGATATCTTGAGCAACAAAAGTCCCAAATCCAGCTGGTTGCTAAGAAGCACGCGTTCGAAACCATTCCTGCCCACCACATTTTCTTTACAAATAGAACTAAAATCTATTTTAAAATATTGTGCACGAATTTCGATCGAGGCTGTGACTAAGCTGTAGGTGTTAGGGATCTTGCCCTAAAATCCAAGACCTTGGATGCCAAGCTCAATTTATCCTTACGTTTTCGTTCGAGTAAATTTACTCTCACTTGCTTCCACAAACCAGACTACAGGAAAGTAAAACAAGGCTTTCTGGGTCAGTATCCTGCAGCGGAGGGGATAACAACGAAGGCCTTGTGCTGTCAAAACCAGAGGATGGAGGTCGGCAGTTTTTTGTCAATGACTCAATTATTGGAAGACCTAGTGGAGCCTTCATTGCAAAGGTAATGTCCGTATTTTGAGGTCCAAGTTAGATTAATAAATAAAAGCACGAGCATCTTAAAGAAGCAAATTGAAGGGATCACTGAATACTTACCAAGACAGCTAGCGTAGTCGGTTATGTGGAGTATCATTCAGAAACTGCAAAATAATAGCATGTCTCTTAATAGAGTGACGAGCCAACTCAACAAACTTCAGGATATTTAATTTTAATAGGATTGTTATTGCTGTCCCCACGAGTTAAATAGTGTTCTCCTCTTGGGGAAAGAAAAATGTATCATAAAATTCATGATTCGAGATTTTTTGGGTGCGTTTATACGAGGTTGAAATCGAGCTAGATGAGGTTGTCTTTGTTGAGTTGTGTCATTTGTTTCATCGTTGTCATTTTTTTTAGCTGCTTTTGCATTTGGTAATCATCTGAGCTAACTCTACCATCTTATATCACCTCAAATCTCAGGTTGTAGAAGTCTACTCCAGCGGAAATTTTCTTCTGGTGGAAGTAATTTCTGCCAAATTGGACGGAAATGGAACCATTACTACAGCTGTAGATATAAACATACTGAAAAGCCACAACAGACGAAGTAGGCGGTCGACGAGATTCGATTTCGAATTGGCAAGTTTCAAACCCGACAGTATACATCACAAGGTACAGCACCTTTTAATAGTTCTACAAAAGTAATTTAAACAAACCGAGAATTAGGTAAATGCTATGTTAAGTTTGCTCTCTGATATCTATCTAAATCTTCTCAGTTTCCCCCCAAAATTATGTCCTTTAAAATTTTCATTTTCCTCAGTTGTTGTCAACGGAGAGCGCCAAGCTACAAGTCTCTTTGGAAATGTTTTTCGAACTGACTATGTTTCTTGAGATAGAACCGAAGTGGTTTGGCGGAATAGAGGATGCAGCTGTTGGCCTGGAGTTAAAGGGAGAATTAGATTTCTCTCTGACCTTTAATGTTGATGGGGAGTTGAGGTAAGCAATTTTAATTTAAGCCCAAGATTACCCCGAATAATTCTTTCGGCAAAAGAAAAGAAAATGAAATCTGAGAAACTGACGTTGCTGTGGTGGACAGTTTTTCGTTCTTTTCTGCGATGAAGGCAATATATATTTTTTTAACATTGATTCTTGTGTCATTTTGAGGTCCAATATGGTCAGCTTACGAGCAAAAGACGACTTAGCTGATTGGGATTAATTAATCATCCTTTTTATGTTTGTCTACAGATATGAAAAAGGCCTAAACATCATGAAAGGAAAACAGCTCGGTCGTTCAATTTACATTCCCGTTGGACCAATTAAAATCCCTGCCGGTATCTTCTTGGAAATAACAGGATA
Source organism: Pocillopora damicornis (assembly GCF_964200805.1). NCBI lineage: Eukaryota > Metazoa > Cnidaria > Anthozoa > Scleractinia > Pocilloporidae > Pocillopora > Pocillopora damicornis. Next base: position 1,611,882 of record NC_142674.1, read on the forward strand.
TGCATCTGCTGGATTATCTGTAAGTTGGCGATGCAATTCACTAACGTTTTAGTTTAACCACTCGCCTTGAAAACATCACAGCTCTCTCATTTAATGTCTATTATTTAAAATGATTGTACGCTATCATGAAACACTTCAATGAGTTAACACAAGCAAATGTATTTCCTCTATTGCTTACTCAGTCACAGTCGGTGACCCGGTCAGCAAGCTACTCAGTCAGTCAGCTACTCAGTCAGTCAGCTACTCAGTAAGTTTTACTATTTTTTGGTTGGTTAGTGCGAAATCAATGATGGGATGTAATGATTGCGTCCTACCTGTTTTAGTTGTCTCGACGAGATCAAGGAGAACCAAAACACGAACGTGACCCAGCAAGACAACAAAGATTCAATAAGTATAGTACCGTGGCCAAGAAGTTCGCAGCGGCAATTTATGCTTTCGATTAGTTAAGGAAAATATCGTCCATTTACAAAGAGATTGAATTAACTCACTGTCTTTTTTTTTCCCTAGGGAAAAATTTCCCGTGCATTATCAGTCAATGGAAGGGTCTCTCTTGGAGGCGATTGCCGTTGGAGCCGTGGTAGTTGCTACAAAACTGCTGATACTGTAAGGGAAGAAAAATTCCATAGTAATGTTTCAGTTTCTTCATCATTCAAGTATTAGATGTACTCTATAAACTTTTTGCCGTTGGACTGGTCCCTACCTGTTGACAAAATGGCGGCTTGTACCTCTTGCTCTGTGTCAAGGATTGCAACACTGCTAATTTTTCACAAAGCTGTTCCAAATCAACAGATTTCTGAGCTCTTCCGTGATTAGCACCGTTATACGTTTGTGGGTTCTCCGTGATTAGCACTGTTATACGTTCGTGGGTTTTCCATGATTAGCACCGTTATACGTTCGTGGGTTTTCCGTGATTAGCACCGTTATACGTTTGTAGGTTTTTAATTTATCACGACCTCAATCAAGTTAAAACTTATTTGGATGATGTCTTTAAACATTCGTCTTCTTAAAATTATTCTTATCAATTATCCTCTTGCTAAGAAGATGAAGGCCTACCGTTCTCGCTTTGCATTTAGGATAGAAAAAAAAAATTGAACGCCTCGTCACTGTTCCGCGGCAACTGAGCGCCAACAGGCCTGTGCAACCACGACTCGATCTCCTCTTCATCAGCATCAGCTACCTCGTTCTCGTCTCCTTCTTCCTCTCTTCTTATATTTTTTTTCCTTTTTTGTCCATTTGAGACCAAATTTTATCCTTTTTTGACGTATCACTAATATAGGTTACTCTTCGCAAAGACTGGAGAAGCTCAGATCCGCAATTGGAAGCTGGAGCATTCGTCAAGATTACAGTGATACCCGAAATCTCAGTGAAACTGCCAGCGTCTCCAAAATCGCGATCAAAATCAACCAAGTCATCCTTTTTTAGTTTTTTCGACGATTTAGGTGAGATCATTCAAACAATTCTTTCGTGCGGCCTACTTCTATCCAAATTTAACCAAAGTTCCTGATTTATTAGTTTAGGTAAAGTCTACATCAGGTAAGGTGCAGATAAGCGATAGTTGCATTCGAATTTTTGTTTTGCTTATTGGACGCAAAACGCTCTCGCCTAACATCAACTCAATCAATTTTTTTCTTGAGAATAATCGGCTCTCCAACTCTTTAGACCAATCACAAGGCGAACTAAAGCAAAATCGATGCAATTTCGGAATACCTTTGATTCCTATTTGGACATTTTCATTACTATGGTTACCTCGACCATACGTTCTAGTCTTATAATGGGGTTTTATCATAACCATTGCTAATTCCTCAAATGTTATTGGTGCATTTGCAGCCTCATTTTCACTAATCATTCTGTACAATTGTAATTGTATAGTACAGTCGTATAATTGGCTGTAATCGGACACCCGTAATCGGACATTTAAGGCAGCGAATCATACAAGGTCCGCTCAGCTAAATCCACCAATCACAGATTTGATCGCAATAAGCAAAGCAACAGCAGCTTATCCAAAAAAAAGGCTGGGAAATTTCCAAAATGGAAGAATTTTTAACTAAAGACATTATCTCCTCTGGAGAGATTTGCTCTGGGTGTATTTGTTGTTTTCGGAAATTTAAATAGTTATGATTAATTGGTAACAGGACTCCTTGTCATCCAACCTGTGATTAACAAATTGGACTCCCGCTTCGCGGTCGTCCGATTTTGTTTATCAATGGTATGATTACAGACCGAATTGGACTTCATTCGGTTCTATTGTCATTATTAATAAAGATAATTTTGTTTCAGTTGAAGCTGGTTTTGAGTATGTGGACCTTTCCATGGCGGTATTTGTGAGCGTACCACTAGAAGCTGGTCTGGCCATACGGCTTCTTACGTCTCAATGCAGTGGGAACAAACCCGCTGAATTGGAAAGCTTCTACGGAATTTCCGGTGTAAATCTCGGTGTCTCGGTTGGATTTCTTAAAAAACATTTGACACTTGAACTTCCTTTGGGATATTCTCAGAGTAAACGCTATTGGTAAAAACATTCACGTTTTATAGAAACAACTTGACTCCTGACATATAGAATAGTGACGCGAAGAAGTAACTGTCATACACTCACTTTTGTTAATGAAACTAATTACCTAAAATGCACGAGCACAAGGAGGCTATAAATGAGAAAAATGATATCCCATACCCTTGCAAATATAATGAAAATGCTAATGAACAAAGTAAGATCTTCCCTATCTAATGGAGGTAAAAGAAACATATATTCTAAAGTGAAAATCACTACCCTCGTTCTTTTCGCATAATGAAATACATAAAAACGTGTTTCGAAAATAGAAACAACAATAATGATAAAGTGAATTGAGAAAATTCTGTGTTACTTCTCAGCTTTAGGAAAGAAACCTAGACCCCTTGTTCTGCTCGTAAGTAAGAGAGCGCAAGAACGTAAATGGGTAGATAAGTGAGTAGATAAGAAAACGGACCTTGTAAAGATAAGTGAATGGCGGACATGACGTCCGTTTTTATTAAACTATTTAATCAATATTTTACTGTTCTTTCCTAGGGATTGTATATGTCCAGTCAAAAGTGAGAGAGTAAGTTATTATAATTATAACTTATATGAGTTTGCCATCTTTTAAAATTTTACTTTTCAATTCTATTCCGCCTGCCTTTTTTTCCTTTGTAGTAAGCGTCCTTCGTGTAACGTTATTTTGCTAGTTTTAAATACAATTTGCATCTTCTTTGTAACAGTTATGTGTGGGACCTCCACCACCGCGACCGAGACCACCCGAGAATGAAAATCCAAAACCTGGGAATGGCAATCCAACATCTGGGAATGGCAATCCAAAACCTGGGAATGGCAATCCAACACCTGGGAATGGAAATCCAACACCTGGGAATAAAAGTCCAACACCTGGGAATGGCAATCAACCATCGAAAAATGGGTAAAAGTGCTGATTATTCTTTCACATAACGTGTTATAACCCGTAGGAAGCCTGGGGCTTCAAGCATGTAAATAACTTTCCGTTCCCAAATACTGCTGTTTGCTTGGTCTTAAAGTGATTTTTAGCCTCATAAAGAAAAAAAAAATATGCTGAAATGATCATGTCACTTCAAAAGAGATTGGTTGAAGCTTTGCTAGAGATATAATTAGTTGGAAGAATATTGCAGCAATAATACAACTGACTGGCCAACTGGCCGACCAGCCATTTGGCTGATAGGCTGAAGAAATGACGGATTAATTAACTGATTGATTGACTGATCAACTAGCTGGCTAACTGAATAACAGAGCCAGCAGCTGATTGACTTACTGATCGACGGATGAATTCATGGATTCATTATTCATTTACTTTCTCGGAAACAGAAAGACTGGAAAATATCCATGTGGAAAAGGACCTACCTGTTCTGGGAAACGAACAGGCCGTGACTGCGATCAGCCACATAGAGGGCTTCTTTGGAGTATGTAACAGTAAATGGACCTGCAAACTATGAACCTAATTGCAGTAACGTTATTATGGAAAAAGCAAAAAGAAACAAAGAAAAACCAAATTCAAATCAATTGGCATATAGCGTAAGCATATGTCATCAGCATTACAATTTGATTATTGACAATAATTACTCAGCAGGGCCCAGTTGTTTCGAGGGGCGATTAGCGCTGATTCAGGCTTAAATTTCAATCCAGGTTTCTTTATTTCTTTTTTTCAAAAGCCTGAAAGGAAAATTTTCCCATTCTTCTTAGAACATCCAATGATCAAATTGCAAGCAAAAAGATTTGAATTAAATTTCCTTTTAAAGAATGGCTGCCTTGCGTTTTGTCAATGTTTTCGAGGAGGTGATAGGCGCGATGAAAGAAAATCAAATTGCGAAGAGCACAAAACATGCTACTGAGTTTGACGGAAGAATTCTTTAAAGAAGGATATAGATCTCTTTTTTTTTGGAATCACTTGAAATTTATATAACAACTGCATCTCAAATTCTCAAGAAGTTGGAAGAGCTTCTAAGTTGAAATTTTGAGAAAATTGTTCAGCTGACGTGCAAACAGCTGCAGGGTATTTCTGTATGCTAGCTAATTCCTTTTCGGCTTTTTTCTTTACCGTTTTTGCTTTTTGCAAATAGGTATGTGTTAGATAAGTTTGAATTCAAGATGAATGAAATCAAGAGCCGCATTTGTTCTAGCTCTATAAATCAAAGTTCAATTTGATAATTCCACGAGTAAAGACCTTGGTACCAGGTTGCTTTATCTGCATCCAAACACTTCTTTCAATAGTTTAAAAAATGATAAGCGCAGATATTTTGCGAGGTGCGAATTCTTTTTACCGAACCCGTAAGAGCGGAGAAAAACAGGAACAAAGCAATTTCTCAAACTTTTTCCAGTTTTATAACCCTACAATAGGGGATTTCTTATTCCACCTTTATCTCATTTTCTGGCATTCAAACATTTTGTCTAAAAAATACTTCTTACGGCTTTTCTGGGCGTCTTATCGATCGCATAAGGTGTGCGCTAGAGACAAAAACAACACAAGCGAAACTACTAAAGTGTTCTTTCTGATCAATGCAACAAAAAAATCTGGTACACTTACAAATTCCTTTCTCAAAAAGTTGAGCCTAAAAGCCGAAAGAAGCAAACTTTCGATCGTTCAGCGCGGCCATTTTGTTACTTCACTTTCCGTCCGTATTTTTACCCTATTCTGCAGTGTAATACTGTGGTATATTTTGCGCGTTCCTTTTCCCTAATTATGATAATATGACGAAGTAGTGAAATAACAAACGTATTTATGAATATTTTAGTACTCTCGAAATATGTCACTGCAATGATCTCTCTTCTATCAATGTCATGATAATTCGCTTTACAGACTGTTCAGGTAACGGAGATCCTACCATAGCCCCATATTGTGAAGCGGAGTGCATCTGTTTAGGAGGGTGGGAGGGAGAATTTTGTGACCGCTTAATTGCGAATGGTGGAGGTGACCCACATCTGAAAACATTAGATGGTAAGTAGACAAGAGAAACAGATTCTACATTCACTAATTTACGAGCGAGAGATAAAGAGAAATTTAAAAACCCTGAAAGAGGTCTAACAATTTGCTCATGAAACTATTCAGTTAAACGATCGATTTAAAACAATCCTTTTAATTTTCGTTTGTAAATGAGAGCTTTATTTCAGGATTTGTGTAATGTTTATGACGGCGGTTTTGATTTTTGCCTTCTTCGCCAGGTGTGAATTTTGACTTTTTCGGAATTGGAGAATTCTGGGGTTGCAAGAGTGTTAAAAACGATTTTGGTCTTCAATTTCGTTTTTATTATTACGAGCGAGCTTCGCTTATTGGTGGAATTGCACTCAAAGCTGGGAGAAGTGTTGTTACGATTATGACGATCAAGACTGAAAGAGTTCAAGACTTGCCCATTACAAGGTTTGGTTTTTGCCTCTTAATCAACAAACAAAGTATTTCTATGATAGAGGCTGTAGCCAGGGTGACTGGGATCTTCAAGTTACTTATTTGTTCAAGTAAAACCTATTGCGATGTTGACTCACTAACCCGAATAAAAAGATGCAATTCACCGTGGTTGAACCAATGTCGTTCAAGAACTTGTTATGACTGACCTTGATTTCTCAACAGAATCGATGGAGTAGAAATGAATGCCACCAGTAATTTGTCAGAACCTATTGAAATAAGTAATGGTACAGTGTTATTGGATCATCAAAGACGTTTTTCTTTTGAGGCTGAGGAGAACAGCGTCGTTTTAATTTCACTTCAGTATGATGCAGGTAAGTCCTGACAAGGTAGAGTATTTTCCTTTTTGCCCGGCCATTCATAAGATCAGTAGGTATGTATACTAGTGAGCTAGACTTTTATCCAGAAATTAACGATGCTTTTAGTTCCTCAAACTGCCCCAAATAAATGGTTTTACGCGATTAAGAAACCATCATGTTGGGCCATATTTTGGAGGGTTTTCGTTATGTCTATTTGTTTGTTTTGTTTGGTTTTGGTTATTTGCTCTTTTACTCGTGAGAGAAAGAAAACCCTAGTCAGTACAAAAACTTTATCATATAACCCTTTAACTCCCAAGATCTCATAAGCAATTCTCCTTACAGTCTGCCAAACGATTCTCGTTATGTTAGTTTGGAGACTTTGGTATCGGATCAATTAGTAATCCCATAGTTGATATTTTTCTCTATTCTCATCACTCATCTGCATGATATTGTATTGATATTGTAAGGAGAAGTTTTGTCTTGGTCACTCACGGGAGTTAAATTGCTTAAGGGTTTGACCTTTATGAGATATACAAACTGAGAAGAAAGGTGACGAAATGATCGACCGCGAAACGACACCTAAGCGAAATGGTCGGTTATTGCTCGACGGTATGTGACACCGGTCTCGAAAGTCGAAGATCCCAGGAGAAAGCTCTCGTTACCGTGGTATTCTAGCCTTGCTTAATTTTGTGGCATCTAAAGTCTAACCTTTTACTTCTCTCAGGTGTGACAGTAACCATCGACGTCCGTCATAGTCGAGTTATGAAGAGACAATATTTGAATATTCTCTATTCGCCAACTGCTGCTTACAAAGGTCACACTGAAGGACTGTGTGGCTTCATGGATAACAATGCCACTAACGATTTCATGGGAACCGACGGAAATCTTTACGATGACGCCATTCAATTTGCCGAATCATGTAAGCAAAGCTTATGACATAGTTTGATCTAGATGTTACCCCAATATTTTTAATTAAAACATTTATTGGTCATGAAAATATCCTTAAAATACAACAAAATATTGCGGTAAATACACATTAGTAACCTCGTCTCTTAGGTCTGTGCAGTAAGTCACAGACTGGAGGGGAAAAATAAGTATCTTTAACTTACAGTACGCACTGAATAAACACGTTGTTAGCAGGCTAGAGAAGAGTTGCTTGTCAAGAGGAACAGCTGCAGACAACTTTTGAGTGCTAAAAGCAAAACAAGTCATTTTGAAATTGTTTCTTAAGTCGTTGGAAAATTCTTAAATTTAAACCCAATTTTCCAATCAAAGTTAAGACATGTTGTCGACAAAGAAAGGGAGATTTGAACAACAGAATCAATAGCAGTGTGCAGACATTGAAATAAACAATCTAGGCGGGCCTAGTAACTGAGCGAAGTTGTAGAATGATGCAGATGGACACCAAAACTTTCAAGAGATTTAAAGATAAGTCAGACGAGGATGTTTTAAGTAACAGTAGCTGCGTTATACGATGTAACCGTTCTCCGGTTTTTTTAAATACGATAAATGGGGTAGTCTTTGACTGGAAAAATGAAGACAATAACCTGAAAAACACTTTGTTTCCAGCATGATAAGCAATGTACATATTGTCGAACTGTATCAACCTATATACCGATGAAACTGTTTCTTTCATTTAAAAGGGAGGATCACGGATTGTCACGATGGCTCAGGCACGAAGGACTCTTGGTCATGGAACTCATCAAATTTTTATCACGATGACATAATGGACATAACGTACACAGATCCCACATACATACCTATGTATTCGCTAGACGGAATTTCTCAGTCTCTACTACAGGTTAACAAACTCATGTCCATAAATCAAAGCCTTTGATTTATTATGTGATTGGTCATTTAACAACATTATTTGAGCAATAATAGTACTATGTTGCTGCATTGCTTTTATTTGGAAAGTGTTATTGGTCTATGCCTTATTCAGGTGTGATTGGACAGAGCGCTTCAGTTCTTCATTTTCACTCGATTGATCACAGACCAAATTGGATTCTACGCGGTTCATCTGCCATTACTGAAAAAGGGGAAATCGACTGCAACAAAATTATGAAAATTAAACCCACTTTATTAACCATCGCTGTTGCGAAGAAAGCACATAAAAAAAAAAAAAACCAAAAATCAAAAACAAAACTGACACATCTGGCCACGATTTAAAAATAATATAATGAGTCTCTTCAGCTAAGTGCCCTTTTTCTTGCCCTAATTTGAACTAAGCCTCCAGGCGCTTGTATTAACACCAAGGGTGATTGTGATAAACTTGTTAATTTGAGATAGGGTTTGTTTTCACTCATGTAAGTTAACAAACAATTTAACTTCAACTTAGATTGCAACAAGCTTGTGCAAATCCTTGAACATTTCTGGTAATTATTTACAAAGCTGCATATTCGATGTCGCCACAACCAATGACACGACATTTACTGATCAGGAAACTTTTAAACGAGGTAAGCTTTCTTAACGAGTGTTTGTAAGGATTATTTCATTAGTTTAAGAACCAAGTTCGTTTTTCTGTTAAAAATAAAGGACATTTGGTGTTTCAATTTATATTAAAATGTTACCCCTTATCATTCAAAATGCAAATATTAGATAAAAATTGCCTCTAGGATATTATCATTGATAAAAAGTTGCATTAAACATAACAATCTGAAAGTTTAAGAGTGCGCAATAGGAAATGTTCAACGTAACAGTATTAAAGGACTGGGGCATTAACTTACTGGCTTCACCATGTTCACGAGATCTCATTCTTTGTGGTTAATGTTTCAAATGTTTTTATTAATCCATCCGCAAAATTCGATCTCTCTGTTTAAGACTGTCCAGACCAATGCTCAGGTAAAGGGAGATGTATCAATGGAACATGTAAATGTATCGAAGGTTGGACAGGGAAGAGTTGTGATAAAGGTATTGGTTATTATCAGCTTGAATCTCATCATCAGGTGTTAGATAGATAAGGTGGACGGATAGATATCTCTGCTAGAATTCTCTAGTAAATTTTATTTCTCTGTATTCTGTGTTAGACAAACAATTATACCCAGCATAAAGGCTCGTTTAATTTTGTTTTGTGTGTGTGTGTGTTTTCTACTTCGTTTGTGTGTTGTTAAGTTTTTTTTTAAATCTATTTTGGGAGCTTCTCAGCAATTTCAACTTTCACTCTGAATTGTAACATAGCACAATTGGGGTTTTCAGTGTTGCCATCTGGCATCTTCACGCAAAAACCGTACCTCGTCGACCCTAACGTTGTCATCGTAATTTTCTTTCCCTCAGGCTCTTGTCTAAACTGTTCAACCATTCATGGCAAATGTGTTAAGGGATTTTGTGTCTGTGACCTGGGCTGGGAAGGACGAAGCTGTGAAATGGAAGGTTATGCCGTTCATCTCCTGACTGAAATAGTATATATTCATTGAGTCCCAATATTGACATCAGGGAACTCTTTTAAGCTGCTAAATGGACGTTTTCAAAGGCTGTATAAATGAGTTAAGGTAGCATTCTATTGGGCTGTTAGAGCAGGTTAAATTTTCTCTTTTCTTCAGTAAAATTTGATTTAATTTGATTTAATTTTCAAATAGCATCGAGTTTGAAACGATTGAAAAGGAATGAAGGGCAACAGCAGTCGTTTCGCTTGCTTTTAGAGGTCGAGCGCTGGTTTCATTTGCCGAATTTAGTGCCCTCTGTGATGATTTTCCAACGAAAAGCCGTAATATCGCGCCAAAATACTAACGTTTTTAAATTATTTTGGTCTACAGCCACTTGCTTTGGAGTTAACAACTGCACTAGCCCTGAACACGGCAGGTGTAAAACGACAGATTTTTGCCAGTGTAAACCTGGCTACATAGGTCAGTTCCATTTATAGTTTCGTTGCTGTTTGTTGTTGATGTTATTATAAACGCATGCTAGATTACTTTAAAAAAAAAAGAGGGATCAATGGTAACCAGTTCTATTGCAAGTTCTCGGTCAGCGGAGATGAACGAAATAGGAGGCGTGAAAACCGGTGGGGGTCAGGGAGGAGTGTTTCATTTTAGTTGTTGTAATCGTGATAACCAAAAAGACTGTAGATAGATCAGCGGCAGCTTTCACCATAGTTGGCTCGTGGTTGGTGGAGAGCGAAGGCGAACAATTAGTCACAATGGACGAGCGGAGTGAATAATTAAGGCGAAATTTATTTAAGAGACTATAGTATAGCAAGTTAAAAAGTAGACCGGTTATGGCTTTTTTTTCTTATAATCAGCCAGACCAAGAGAATATGAGATTAATCAATTTATTGAATCCATGCACTTTTGCTTTTAATTGTTCTCAGCAGAAATCTTAATCTGAAGTTCCTACTTTACACAGCTGCCTTGTGCTTATAAAAATAACATCAGCCCGTTATATCGCTCGAAATATTAGAGTGGTTTAGCAAGAGGACGGGAACGTCATTTCAGAACGGCGCGCGCAGCAAAAATGCCGAGAAAAAACTGGGTCGAGAAAGACGTCGCGTTGTGTTGAAAAGTGACTTAGCAGTCGTTTCAACGAACCGTCCACGTTACATTTGTTCTTGAATATCCTAACCTTGGCTCTTTAGGATCATTATCAGCTTTAAATTTTCGGTTTCATTAGACCATTTGAAGGACAACGAAATTATCCGCTTTGAGAATGTAACAAGCTCAAACCGAGGATAGTTTACTACAAATGAGTTGTTAATATGAAGCCACATGGGTGATTAAACTTTGAAATTATTTCATTCCAGTTAAGTCTCGAGTCTGCAGATTCATCTATCAAATTTTGAAGCCCACTAAATTTTTTTTTCTATGATTTGTATCGTTGTCATTTCGTTTCGTGCTTCTAGATTTTAGCACTACTCGTTTTTCTTTATAATTTTGTAAAGTATAATTTGGAATTAAAATCGTCGCCGTTTTTCCCTTGTTTATTGAATATTCTTCTCAATTATGACAGTACACCTCTTTTAAGCACCACCTTCTTAGAGTTTCAATGCATTTTGAACGGAGTTATCAGGAGTTATGGCGAAAACATGTAGAGATCAAGCGACCCAACGATGGAGTTGTTTATAATGAGTTCCCGTTTAACCATGAATGAATGAAATGCACTCAAACTAGTCACAAACGAAACGGTTAGACTGAGGAATCAGACTTCGTTCCTGTTTTATTTTGTTTTTGTTTAATTTCATTTTTTTAACGAATAAAGTCGTTCAAGACTGAATCAAATTAAAAGATTTAGAGAGCCGTGCCGAAATCACGTTGATTGTTATTTTCTTTCGTAGATGACTTTCTTGACTAAGTTTTCACCGGCGCTGATCAAAACTAAAGACATAAAAAAGTGCAAACCCGAGCTGTTCTCAGTTTTTTTTTTTTTATCTCTGACTTCAATTCGTAGAACACTTTTCAATCACGGTTAAAACGACAATGACAACAAATAACACTGAATAATATAGCAGGTAACCTTAGTGTTGTTTCATTTTGATAAACTTCAACATGAAGCAAGTTTAATTTATTGATGAATTAGTTCACGATAAAATTAACAGCACCCGTTCTTAGAGTTTTTATACATGGTTTAAGAAATGTATCAAAGAAAAGCCCTTACGTTGCTTAAAGCCACGCTCAATTACAAGAAGGTAACTGAGCCCTAAAATCTTAGATAGCTTGCTGACGATCGTGTTTCCTTTCGGGAATCCAGAATAAATGTAGCGGTAAATTTTCACAAATTCACCGAATAAAACAAAGAAAGGAATCTGGTTATCCTGAAAATGAGTTCTGAAATCATTCCAAACAGCATTATCTCGTTTATAAGTGCACAATTAACGCAAATCTTAGGCGTTTTGATCACGACGGGAAAACCAGCGAAATGACGTCCTGAACTTGATGGGGAGAACGACAACGCTAACACCAGAAGTCGAAATAGAGTCATGTCCAGATTATCCGCGCGCTTTTCCGTTTTGAAATGACGTTCCCGTCCTCTTGCTAAACCACTCTATTACTTGTTCTTAAAACAAGTACATTTCTCGTATTTCCAGGTGCTAACTGCAGTATTATTCCTACTTGTTACGATGTATTAAACTGTTCTGGCAATGGAATCTGTGTGGATTTCGATGTATGCAAATGTAATACGGGATGGACTGGAAGCAATTGTGCTCAATACTCTTGCGAACGATTGGATTATTGTTCTGGTGAGTTATCTTGGGAAATCGTATTCATAGTCTACGTAAGGATGTCATTACCGACTTTCCTTCCATCCCACATTGCTTCTTTTTAATTTGTTTGTCCTTTAAAACGTTCTCCTGGTCCGATGTTAGTATTAATGTTTTCTTGTCCTTTCTCTCCCGCTTGCTGTTGATAAGAACACGGTACCTGCGTGGCATTTGACAAATGCGCCTGTGATTATGGCTGGACCGGAGTAAGCTGCGCCCTTCCTGACTGTGAAGCTGTCAATCAATGTTCCAGAAAAGGAGAGTGCATTTCCAGCGACAAGTGTCGCTGCTTTCCGGGATTTATTGGAGCAGATTGTGGTCAGATGGCGGACTGTAGTCACCTTGCGAACTGCAGTGGCCAAGGTGTTTGCGTTTCTACCGAGATGCTGAATGTGTCGTGCAGTTGCTACCTTGGTTTTACAGGCGATAACTGCAGTCAGCCAACTTGTACAACCGTGAATAATTGTTCTGCTCATGGTGCGTGCGTAGAAGCCGAGTTCTGCAAATGTGACTTTGGATACATTGGAACTGACTGCAGTAACTTTTCTTGTGAGGCTGTCAACTATTGCTCCGGTAAGTGCGTCGTTTTAAAATTTTTGCTATGGACACATAATACTAGCGAGGAGAACATCCTTTTTGTTAGCAAAAATAACATATCATTTGCCTTCCACGTTCCGAGAAAAATGGTTACAGAGAGTTTCAATGTCTTTGAGTAGTCGAAATTGTTGGGCACTTTCATATAGAGGTGCTTTCCTCGCAGCGACCCGAACACGCAATTCTGTCTTTATGATAATGAACTTGACGTTCTCTCCGACAACTTTCATTTCCTGCTTATTATGTAGCTGTAGCTTCTAAAACAAATCAATACTGTAAGACAAGGCTAACAAACGATGTTCATTTTTTTCCCTGTAGGAAATGGAAAATGTGTCGGCTACGACGTCTGCCTTTGCAGTTCCTCCTGGTCGGGTCGCGCATGCAGTATTCCTGATTGCAGTGCTGTAAAAAATTGTTCTGGCCAAGGAGATTGTATACTACCCAACGTTTGTTCTTGTTATCCAGCTTTTGATGGCGAATACTGCGACCAGAAGGCAAAACCAAACATCAATCCTCCAAGATTTAACCAAACATTTTATAACGCGGCCATTATGGAAAATTCTCCTGTAGGAACAGTGATTTTACAAGTAAAAGCCAACGATACAGATTCAGGAAGAAACGGTCAGATATTTTATGCCATACTTGGTGATGATAACGTAGAAAGTATTCTTACCGTTGGTGGACAATCTGGAAAAGTTTACAACGCAAAGACGCTGGATTTTGAGACAATCGAGATGAAATCATTCAACGTGACCATGGTTGCTGCAGATAATGGATATCCACAGAAATCTGGAATGGCTACTGTACAGATAACAATAGTGGATGAAAATGACAATTGTCCAACCTTCATCGAGCCACCAGGAGATCTAAAACTAGAATTCCTTGCACTCATTCCCGGAGAAACCGTAACCAAAGTTTCTGCAATTGACTTGGATAGTGGAGTAAACAGCGACATAACTTATAGCCTATCCAAAAATGACGCGTTCTCTATTGATAACAAAACTGGTGTGGTTACTGTGGTGTCCGACTTGACAGAGAAAGTTCATCGTCTCACTGTTAGTGCAAGTGACAACGGTGACGTTTCTTGCATAACAGACATCAGTTTAACAGTTGAAATCGGCGTCTTTCCAACAACAAAGCCCCGCACTACACCTACCACTCCCTTCACGAACAAGAAATATGAAACCTCTACCACGTCTACTTTTCCTGAGACTACGGCGTTCACAGGTAAGTTTGTTTCCATTTGTAAATGGCGAGAACATCAACAAAGCGCATTTATTGGATTAATAGTTACATTACAACCTAAAGCGAGAGAAATTAGTGAACAAAATACTTACAAGGGAGATGAACGAATATGGAGCGGAGATGAACAAGATGAACATAGCACAAGGTTCACCCAATTCAAAATGAAAACCTTGAAATATTTACGTTAAATTTTTTTAAGATGCACAAACCATGATTTGACCTCTTTAACAAGTAAAATTAACTATTTCACATTTATCACTGAAATTAGAGATGGGGTCAACTCGCTTGCCGATTTGATTCTGCAATTGAATCAGTGCTGGAGAAACTGCTTTGAAATGTCATGGAGAGATTGTAAAGAATTAACGTAAACGTTATGTACATTTAAAGTGCAAAAAAGTTACTAATTGTTATAACAAATTCAGAAAGTGTTCAACTATTTTAACAACATTTCTATACCGTGGTATGGAAACCCGCATGTTGCATGCTTGACGTAAACATCCGAATCTTTCATCAAACGGATAAGTAAAAATAGAAATTAGCGGGAATTCGTTCATTTCTTTTTCGTTCGAGTTCAAGTTTGAAATATTTTTTTTCATTCTCTCTTTTTTAACAAAGGAGCGACTACTTCGCACGTACCAACGGAGACAGGCGCGGTTCCTCAGGAAGGTCCAAATTATGCAATAATTGGTGGGTCCGCAGGTGGAGGATTACTGCTTCTTTTGATTGCAGTACTGGTGATCAGAAAATGTCTTTGCAAAGCCAAGATATCTTCAGCAAGACACACTACGGGGAGAATGAATGCTGGAATGGATTTTGAGATGTCTAGGCGGATGTGAGAACATGTTTTATCTAATAACAGATTTCAAAATGAAAGTTTGCCATAGAGAGAAAAAACCCGAGATAACTTCGCGGGTTATGTGTGGTCGCAGTCCTTTACTCGTATACTCAGTAGTACAGAGAAGTTTTTTTACAAGCTCGCTTACGGAGTTGATAGTATTAGTATAAATATCAGTCAGTAACAAATAGAACAAAAACATTGCAACGTCAGTGTCATTAAGAGATTACAACTCTCACTTAAACCTAGTATATCGCTGTTTGTAAAGATTATCAGTAGTACCGGAAGTAGCAGTGGTAATAGCGGTAACAGAAGACGTGTTTGTAGCAATGGAAGAAGCAGTATGCTGTAGGAGTGGTGTTAACAAGGCAGTAGCAGTAACAGTAGCAGAAGGTCATCAACTAACCTAACTATACCTCTATATCTCAGTTACAAATTATAACTTGCTACATATATCTAGTTTCCCGTATATATATATATATATGTAAAAAAGGATAGAAAACGGCGCATTAGTGAGTAAAAAAATAATTTATAGGAACCAAGAATAGACGCTTCAAGTTTAATTTTCTATCTGATTTTAAGTGTGAGATAATATAAGTTTGAATAAAAGCATGAATGGTTGTTAATTTTGTTGTGCAGTGTGAGAAGCGGTTTCATATATAGCTATATCAATAGCTTTCATAGGCGATAAGAATTTAGAAGGTTCGATCTGGCGAGATTTCTGCACAGCCTTATACCTCCCTATCTGTCTCCATGCATACACTTCTTAGATAAAGAAAACAATGGTAACTACAATCCAAGATAGGAGCTAACAGGGACTACGGCTTTTTAGCAAGAATAGTATGAGGTGATACGGAAATCTTTCCAAGGTTCGTTCTCCAGAACTCGAACCTCCAGACATAAACAGCACAGTCTCCTTCACTTACTCCGCTCAATTACGTATGCGTTTGTGGTCTGTCACGATAGCGATTGGATTGTAAAAACATTTTGTATTCGGGAAATACTTTGTCAAATTTCTGTGACATTAGTTTGGGTTTGGGGTGTGCTTTAAAAGGATTTTTTTAAGATTTATGTTAACTTTTTGAGTCGACCTTCCATCATGACGAGTGCCAAATGGTCAGTCCTGTGGCTTAAAACTCATTAGAGATTTTATGGAGACTTTGATATAACCATAATGATGGTTTTGTATTTGATGAACTTGAAAACTTTAGGCCTGATTTTTCCTGTTTTACAAACTGTGAACACTTGTAGCTATTTCAACACTAACATAGCTTTTTTCTCAAACCAAAATCCGTCGAAAAAAGAAATCAGATCATATTGGTTACCTTTGTGTGTGGTCACCAGCAAGGATTGAGTGGGGACTTCCTGTTTTCACCCACGATTACAATTCATGATTGCATTTAAACCTAAACGAAATGTAAGTAATTATGAAAATTATTCCATGTACAAGCAATGGATTTTAGTTGTCTAAATTGTCTCATATCCAGCTTGCACAAATAAAAAATGTAGAAACTACTAAAGATGGTCATGAATGACAAAAAAAGAAGAAATTAAGAGGACTCAAAAAGAGCAAATAATGATTATAAAAAGCTCTAATTGATTTTTTTAAAACTGTCCATATTATTTAAGTTCAACTAGCTTAGATGTAGATTCTTGTAAGCCAATAAAACCAAGGAATTGTAATATATTATGAGTAGCTTTCAATGTGAGACTCAGAAAACCTTCAAATATTATTAATTGATCTGTTTCTGACAGCTACATGTAAGTCACGTTGTAACCAATCACATTCAAGTCAGAACACAAAAGAAAAACCTCAAACCCGGAAATTGATCACCATTGTTGTAGACTGCTTAATTTTCTCTCAGCTGATTGGCTTGAACCCTTGAACTCCCAGAAGTGATTAACAAGTAACTTCTCCCTATAATATCCATAAATTATCCAGTAAACAGGTAATGACAATCCTCAAACTTTTTGGAAGAATTTGTTATTTTGATCTAACACTAATTTTCACGGAAATATATAGCTTCCAGAGAGGAGAATAAAAAGTCAGCGGAACTTGGGATTTGAAGGGTGAACCCTTTAACTCCCATGATCCTTTGAGTACTTCTCCCCTCTATTGCTACCACATTTCCTTATGAACTTGATGGGATTTTGGTCTTATATCAAGATAACACCTACTCACCAACAGGCTTATGGTATGTTTTTATAACCTGCTAAAATGAACATATTGGAATTGTGAGGAGAAATTACATGTAGATAAGTTCTGGAAGTGAAAGAGTTAAAATTTTTTGGAGCACCATATACAGTATTCCTTGAGTACAAGTTTTCCCAGTTTCATGAATTGCGCTTGAGTGAATAAAACTGTTTAGTTATGTTTGTGTTTCAGATACTATGTCATTTACTTCATCCATGCTGTTTCTGGTCCTCATCTTTGTCATCTTAACACTCCAAGCTACTTGCTACTTCTCTCTGCTTCGCCACTCCAGGACATGATCAAACAAACTGTACTTTACTTCAATGGCAGTCCTTCTCGCAGAGATTGTGAAACTTTTCACAATGTTAATGGTGATCTTTTTTCAGCGTGGAAATGTAAAAGCATTCACTTCATATCTCACTGCCAATTTTTTTGTGGGTCACAAGGCTACGTTTGGTCTATCTGTGCCATTTTTATAGTATGTTGTACAAAAGAATCTTGTTTATAGTACAACGATGCATCTAGATCTGAAATCAACAACATTTCAGGTAATATGGAAAAAACATTTTTCGTTATTTTGAAAGTCTGATTTTAAACTTTGCAGATATGTTGCAGATTGGTAGTTGTAAATGGTATCTTAGGCATATCTTAAACCCTTTAACTCCTAGGAATGATCAACATCTAATTAGTCTACCGATGGTATCAATACAATATCCAGCAAACAAGTATGAGAATACTCAAACGTATCAGGTGGAAGTTGTTATCTTGATCTAACACCAAATTCTAGGGGAGAATTAAGAATCAGATCTCTGGAGTCAAAGCTTTAACCCTTTTATAGGTATGATTTCAGGTCCAACTGTAATAATAGTAGTTGTACTTTGACGTCTCAGTTCAATTACAATTGTTAATCAAAACTATAACAAAGTTCTTGAACGCGATTGGTTATCACCAGCCCGATTGGAGCAGTAATAGGACAGTGTGCGTGCTACGTTTGTAATTAGACAGTGTAATGGGACAGTTAACCCATCACGCCTGTGAAACTGGAAGTAGGCATCATGTGTGCGTGCTGTTGTCCCGTATTTCGCCAATTGACTGTGATTTTTTTACTGAAGATATATATCTAGTGTGTAAACGTCACGCAGTAGTTAATTTTTTTGCAATTAAAAGTTCCACATGTGCTTTTTTAAGTTATCTGAGAAGGGTCGCGTGCTTTTGTCGCGTATTTTGTCAAGTTAACTGTGTTTTTTTGTGAAAACGTATAACTGGTGTGTAATCGTCACGCAATGGTTAATTATTTTGCAATAAAAAGTTCGATATACGCTGTTTTGAGTTATCTGAGAAGGGTCGTGTGGTCTGTAGCCATATTTGGCGCGACAAATGAATAGGATGTGCGCTAGCTGCTTGAAGATACTAAAGACAAGCATGCGCGTTGATCGCTTTGCAAGTTTTGAGAACATCGTCCCCCTCAAACACACGCAGAGTTTCCCTAGATTTCCTCCTTTTAATCAACCTAAGTTATGATGTAGATATCATAAACAATATGCACATTGCATGGTTTTGTCATAAAAAATAGCAGAACATTTTTCAAACAGACATGCTTAAGTACACCTTGGACCAATTATGTTATGATTATGTGAAAAGATATCTTATGATCGTGAGGTTTTCTGTCATTATGGCAATGTTGTAACTTTTGTGTCTAGTTGCCAATTATACCCTGTTTTTTGGGGTCTTTATATTAAGAATTAAGGTGAAACATGAATGAATTAAACTATGATCTGATGTACTTTAATATTGTGTTATTTCTATTGTTCTCTTCGTATCTCTTGTGCTAAACCTTGCGATGGTATCAGTGGGTAAGATTTTCAGTGCTAGCAGTGTAGGGAGTAGGGAGTGCAAGGAGGGAGTCACCGGCTACCCAGGACACCCTTGCTACGCCCTTGCTACGCCCTTGCTACGCCCTTGCTACGCCCTTGCTACGCCCTTGGTACGCCCTTGAGCTCCAACTGACACCCAACAGTCATCTTTACACACAGGCCTTTACCCCTTAATGGGAAGGCAGGAGACCCCTGGAAGTAAGTTGCCTGTACTTTGTTTTACTTTGAACGACTACTGTACAACGAAATTAGCAACCAACTATGCTTTTATTCAAATTTGTCTCACATTCAAAATCAGATAGAAA
Source organism: Pocillopora damicornis (assembly GCF_964200805.1). Classification (NCBI taxonomy): domain Eukaryota; kingdom Metazoa; phylum Cnidaria; class Anthozoa; order Scleractinia; family Pocilloporidae; genus Pocillopora; species Pocillopora damicornis. The sequence goes on from NC_142674.1 coordinate 1,631,345, forward strand.
ATTAAACTTAATATGTCTACTCTTCGTTCCTAAAATTATTCACCTATGATATATGGAAAACTAGAGATATGTCACCAGTAACCATCTCTAACTGAGATATAGATGTATAGTTAGGTTAGTTGATGGCCTTCTGCTACTGCCCCTGTTAACACCACTCCTACAGCATACTGCTTCTTACATCGCTACAATCACTTCTACTGGCGGTTAAGAATATATGAAAGTCATATCACTTCTACTGTTACCGGTATTACCACTGCTACTTCCGTTACTACTGATAATCACTATATAACAGCGATATACTAGGTTTAAGTGAGAGTTGTAATCTCTTGATACCACTAACGTTGCAACGCTTATGTTTTGTTTGTCACTGACTGATATTGATACTAATTCTATTAACTCCATAAGTGAGCTTGTATAAAAAAAGCTTCTCTTTACTACTGTGTATACGAGTAAAGGACTGAGACCACAGGTAACTCAAGAAGTTGTCTCAGGTTTTTTCTCTCTAATGCAAACTTTCATTTTGAAATCTGTCATCAGATATAACATGTTCTCACTTCCTCCAAGACATCTCAAAATCCATACCAGCATTCCATCTCCCCGTAGTTTCTGAAGATGTGCCGCCTCTGCAAAGACATTTTCTGATCACCACTACTGCAATCAAAAGAAGCAGCACTCCTCCAGCTGCAGACCCACCAATTATTGCATAATTTGGACCTTCCTGGGGATCCGCGCCTGCCTCTGTTGGCACATGCGAAGTGGTCGCTCCTTCGTCCAAAAAGAAAGAATAACGAATATTTTTCAAACTTGGACTCGAACGACAAAGAAATGAATGAATTCCGGCTACTTCATTCTTTTTACTTAACCGCTTGATGAAGGATTCGGATCTGTTTACGTCAAGCATGCGAGGTGCGGGTTTCCATACCACGGTTTATTTTATTCATTAATGAGTTGTTACTACCTTTTTGTAATACAAATGATGTTAAAATAGTTAAACACTTTCTGAATTTGTTATAACAATTGGTAACTTGTTTGCACTTTAAATGTACATAACGTTTACGTTAACTCTTTTCAATCTCTCCATGATCTTTTGAAGGTTTCTCCAGTACTAATTCAATTGCAAAATCGAATCGGTAAGCGAGTTGACCCCATCTTTAATTTCAGTGATAAATGTAAAATAGTTAATTCTGTTTGTTAATGAGGTCAAATCGTGTTTTGTGCATCTTGAAATGTAAAATAATTATTTCTGATTGTTAAAGAGATTAAATTGTGGTTCGTGCATTACGAAAAGTTTAACGTAAATTTTTCAAGGTTTTCGTTTTTAATTGGATGAATATTGTCGTTTGTTCATCTTCGCTCCATATTAGTTCATCACCCTTGTAACCACTTTGATCAATTATTTTCTTTGGTTTGAGGTTGTCATGTAACTATTCAGACAATGAAAGCGCTTTGATAATGTTGTCGTCATCTACAAATGGAAACAAACTGACCTGTGAACGCCGTGGTCTCAGGAATGGTAGATGTACTGGAGGTTTCAGGTTTCCTGTTCGTGAAGGGAGTGGTAGGTGTAGTGCGGGGCTTTGTTGTTGGGGAGACGCCGATTTCAACTGTCAAACTGATGTCTGTTATGCAAGAAACGTCCCCGTTGTCACTTGCACTAACAATGAGACGATGAACTTTCTCTGTCAAGTCGGACACCACAGTAACCACACCAGTTTTGTTATCAATAGAGAACGCGTCATTTTTGGATAGGCTATAAGTTATGTCGCTGTTTACTCCACTATCCAAGTCAATTGCAGAAACTTTGGTTACGGTATCTCCGGGAATGAGTGTAAGGAATTCTAGTTTTAGATCTCCTGGTGGCTCGATGAAGGTTGGACAATTGTCATTTTCATCCACTATTGTTATCTGTACGGTGGCGATTCCAGATTTCTGTGGATATCCATCATCTGCAGCAACCATGGTCACGTTGAATGATTTCATCTCGATTGTCTCAAAATCCAGCGTCTTTGCGTTGTAAACTTTTCCAGATTGTCCACCAACGGTAAGAATACTTTCTACGTTATCATCGCCAAGTATGGCATAAAATATCTGACCGTTTCTTCCTAAATCTGTATCGTTGGCTTTTACTTGTAAAATCACTGTTCCTACAGGAGAATTTTCCATAATGGCCGCGTTATAAAATGTTTGGTTAAATCTTGGAGGATTGATGTTTGGTTTTGCCTTCTGGTCGCAGTATTCGCCATCAAAAGCTGGATAACAAGAACAAACGTTGGGTAGTATACAATCTCCTTGGCCAGAACAATTTTTTACAGCACTGCAATCAGGAACACTGCATGCGCGACCCGACCAGGAGGAATTGCAAAGGCAGAGGTCGTAACCAACACATTTTCCATTTCCTGCAGCGAAAAAAAAAAGAACATCGTTTGTCAGCCTTGTCTTACCGTATCGCTTTGTTATAGAAGCTACAGCTACAAATAATTCGGGAATGAAAGTTGTCGGGGAGAACGTCAAGATCTTTATCGTAGAGACAGGATTGTGAGCTCGGGTCGTTGTGAGTATAGCACCTCTACATGAAAGTACCCCACAATTTCGACCACCCAAAGACATTGAAACTCTCTGTAACCATTTTTCTCAGACACTGGAAGGGAAATGATATGTCATTTTTTGTTAACAATAATAATGTTCTCCTCGCTAGTATGATGTGTCCACAAGAGTTGCGACTTAGGAAAAGATTATTCACAAAACAATTTTAAATCAATGCACTTGCCGGAGCAATAGTTGACAGCCTCACAAGAAAAGTTACTGCAGTCAGTTCCAATGTATCCAAAGTCACATTTACAGAACTCGGCTTCCACGCACGCACCATGGGCAGAACAATTATTCACGGTTGTGCAAGTTGGCTGACTGCAGTTCTCTCCAGTAAAACCTAGATAGCAACTGCAAGACACATTCAGCATTTCGGTGGAAACGCAAACGCCTTGGCCACTGCAGTTTGCAAGATGACTACAGTCCGCCATCTGACCGCAATCCGCTCCAATAAACCCCGGAAGGCAGCGACACTTGTCGCTGGAAATGCACTCTCCTTTATTTGAACATTGATTGACAGCTTCACAGTCAGGAAGGGCGCAGCTTACTCCGGTCCAGCCATAATCACAGGTGCAGTTGTCAAATGCCACGCAGCTACCGTGTTCTTATCAACAGCAAGGGGGAGAGAAAGGACAATAAAACATTAATACTAGCATAGGACCAGGAGAACGTTATAAAGGACAAACAAAAAGAAGCAATGAGGGAAGGAAGGATAGTCGAGAATACATCTCTTCGTAGACTATGAATATGATTTCCCGAGATAACTCACCAGAACAATAATTCAATCGTTCGCAAGAGTATCGAGCACAATTGTTTCCAGTCCATCCCGTATTACATTTGCATACATCGAAATCCACACAGATTCCATTGCCAGAACAGTTTGATACATCGTAACAAGTAGGAACAATACTGCAGTTAGTACCTGGAAATACGAAAAATGCACCTGTTTTAAGAACAAAAATTGTTTCGGGCGATATAACGGGCTGATAGTATTTTTATAAGCACAAGGCAGCTATGTAAAGTACGAACTTTAGATTAAGATTTCTGCTGAGAACAATTAAAAGCAAAAGTGCATTGATTGAATAAGTGATCAATCTCATCTTTTCTTGGTATGGCTGATTATAAAAAAAGCCATCACCTGTCTACTTTTTAACTTGCTACACTATAATCTCTAAAATAAATTACGCCCTAATTATCCCCTCCGCTCGTCCACTGTGACTAATAGTTCGCCTTCGCTCTCCACCAACCACGGGCCAAGGTGCAAGCTGCCACCGATCCATCTTCAGTCTTTTTGGTTTTCACGATTACAACAACTGAAATGAAACACTCCTCCGCAGACCCCCATCGATTTTTCACGCCTTCTCATTCGTTGATCTCCGCTGACCGAGAACTTACAATATCACTGGTTACCATTGATCTTTTTTTTTTTTTTAAAGTAATTTAGCTTGCGTTTATAATAACATCAACAACAAACAGCCACAAGAAGATCCATGTAACTGACCTATATAGCCGGGATTACACTGGCAAACATCTGTCGTTTTACAACTGCCGTGTTCAGGGCTAGTGCAGTTGTTAACTCCCAAGCAAGTGGCTGTAGATCACAATAATTTATAAACGTTAGTATTTTGGTGTGGTATAAAGGCGCGTCGTTGAAAAATCATCACAAAGGGCACTACTTTCGGCAAATGAAATCAGATCTCGACCTCTAGAAGCAAGCGCCCTTCTTTCTTTTTCAATCGTTTCAAACTCGATGCCAGTTGCAAAATTAGATCAACTTTTCCTGAGGAAAAGAGAAAATCCAGCCTGCTCAAACAATCTCAAACAAGCTCATTCATAATGTCTTTGAGAACATCCATTTAGCAGCTTAAAAGAGTTCCCTAGTGTCAATATAAGGAAATCTTCGAACAAAATGAATATACTCTATTTTATTTAGAAGATGACCATGAACGGCATAACCTTCCAGTTCACAGCTTCGTCCTTCCCAGCCCAGGTCACAGACACAAAATCCTTTAACACACTCGCCATGGATGGTTGAACAGTTCAGACAAGAGCCTGAGGAAAAGAAAATTACGATGACAACATTAGGGTCGAAGAGGTACGGTTTTTTTGTGAAGATGCCAGATGGCAACATTGAAAAACCCAATTGTGCTATGTTAAAATTCAGAATGAAAATTGAACTAGCTGAGAAGCTCCGAAAACAGAAAAATTCTCAACAACACAAAAACGAAGCAGAAAACACACACGCACAACAAAGTTAAGCGAGCCTTTATATTGGGTATAATAGTATGTCTTATACAGAATACAGTGAAGTAAAATTTACTAAAGAATTCTAGCAGAGAGTTCCAGGCGTCCGCTTTGTCTATCTAACACCTGTTGTTAGGATTCAAGCTGAAAATAACCAATACCTTTGTCACAACTCTTCCCAGTCCAACCTTCGATACATTTACATGTTCCATTGATACATCTCCCTTTACCTGAGCATTGGTCTGGACAGCCTAAAACAGAGAAATCCAATTTCTTGAATGAATTATTAAAAGCCATTTGAAATATTAGCTTTAAAGAATCAGATCTCGTAAGCATGTTGAGGCCAGCAAGTTAGCGCTCCAGCCCTTTTATACTGTTACTTTGAAAATTTCCTATTGCGTACTCTTAAACTTTCAGGTTGTTATGTTTAATACAACTTTTTATCAATGACAATATCCTCGAGGTAATTTTCATCTAATATTTGTATTTTTGGATGGTAAGGAGTAACATTTTGATATAAATTGAAACACCAAATGTCCTTTACTCTCTATAGAAAAACGAACTTGGTTCTTAAACTTATGAAATCATCTTTACAAAGCACTCGTTAATAAAGCTTACCTCGTTTAAAAGTTTCCTGATCAGTAAATGTCGTGTCGTTGGTAATAGCGACATCGAATATGCAGCTTTGTAAATCGTTATCAGAAATGTTTAAAGATTGGCACATGCTTGTTGCAATCTACGTTGAAGATGAATAACAAAAAAGAGTCATAATAAATCCTATCTCAAATTAAGAAGTTTATCTCAATCATCTTGAGTCTTTAAACAAGCGCCTGGATGCTCATCTCAAATTAAGGTAAAGAAAAGGACACCAAGCTAAAGGAGACTCGCTACATTTTTTTTTAATCGTGGCCAGACGTGATGGTTTTGTTTCTAATTTCTGCTTTTTGTTTTGCTTTGCATTTTTATGTGCGTTCTTCATAACAGCGATCAGATTGTATGCCACAGGGTTGTTCAAAGAAGCAGGGTTTATTTTTTTTTTATTTTTGTTGCAGTCGAGTTTCCCCTTTTTGAATAATGGCAGATGAACCGCGCGGAATCCAATTTGGTCCGTGATCACACGAGTGAAAAATGAGGAATTGAAGCGTTCTGTCCAATAACACATGCATAAGGTATAGACTAGCCAATCACACTGTCCAAATAAAAGCAATGCAGCAACATAGTCCTATTATTGCTCAGATGGTGTTGCTAAATGACCAATCACATAACAGATCTAAGTTATGGCTTTGATTTATACACACGAGTTTATTAACCTGCAGTAGAGACCGCGAAATTCCGTCCAGTGAATACATAGGTATGTATGTGGGATCTGTGTACGTTAGGTCCATTATGTCATCGTGATAAAAGTTTGATGAGTTCCATGACCAAGAGTCCTTCGTGCCTGAGCCATCGTGACAATCTGTGATCCTCCCTTTTAATTGAAAGAAACAGTTTCATCGGCATATAGATTGATACAGTTCGACAATATGTACATTGCTTATCATGCTGGAAATAAAGTGTTTTTCAGGTTATTGTCTTCATTTTGCCGGCCACAGACTACCCCATTTATCGTATTTAAAAAACCGGAGGAAGATTGTATCGGATAAATCACCTATTGTTACTTAAAACATCCTCTTTTGGCTTATCTTTAAATCTCTAAAAAGTTTGGTGTCCATCTGCATCATTCTACAAATTCGCTCAGTTACTAGGCCCGTCTAGATGGATTATTTCCATGTCTGCACACTGCTCTTGATTGCTTAAATCTCCCTTTCTTTGTCAAAAACCTGTTCTAACTTTGAATGGAATATTGGACTTTAATCCCTTTTTTTAAGTATGTGCTTGCATTTTCCAACGACTGAAGAAACGATTTCAAAATGACTCGTTTTGCTTTCAGCACTCAAACGGACCGCTGCTGTCCCACTTGACAAGCAACTCTTCTCTAACCTACCAAATGCACAGTGGAGATAAGAAAATCCTACTAACAACGTGTTTATTCATTGCGTACTGTTAATTAAAGATACTTGTTTTTCCCCTCCAGTCCGTGACCCACTGCACAGACCTAAAAGACGAGGTTACTAATACGTATGTAAAATTTTGTTGTATTTTAAGGATTTTTTCAATACCAATAAATGTTTTGATTAAAATTATTGGGGTAACACCTAGATCAAACTATGTGATAGGCTTTGCTTACATGATTCAGCAAATTGAACGGCTTCATCGTAAAGAGTTCCGTCGGTTCCCATGAAATCGTTAGTGGCATTGTTATCCATGAAGCCACACAGTCCTTCAGTGTGACCTTTATAAGCAGCAGTTGGCGAGTAGAGAATATTCAAATACTGTCTTTTCATAACTCGACTATGACGGACGTCGATGGTTACTGTTACACCTGAGAGAGAGATTTATTTGGGGCAATTTGAGGAACTAAAAGCATTGTTTATTTCTGGATAAAAGTCCAGCTCATTAATATCCTACCTACCGATCTTATGCATGGCTGGGGCAAAAAGGAAAATACTTAAAATATCTTTTAAGGACTTGCCTGCATCATACTGAAGTGAAATTAGAACGACGCTGTTCTCCTCAGCCTCAAAAGAAAAACGTCTTTGATGATCCAATAACACTGTGCCATTACTTATTTCAATAGGTTCTGACAAATTACTGGTGGCATTCATTTCCACTCCATCGATTCTGTCGAGAAATCAAGGTCAGTCACAACAAGTTCTTGAATGACACTCGTTCAACCAAGGTGAATTACATCTCTCTACTAGTGAGTCAACATTGCAATAGGTTTTACTTGAACGAATAAGTAACTTGAAGATCCCAGTCACCCTGGCTACAGCCTCCATCATAGAAATACTTTGTTTACTGATTAAGAAGCATAAACCAAACCTTGTAATGGGCAAGTCTTGAACTCTTTCAGTCTTGATCGTCATAATCGTAACAACACTTCTCCCAGCTTTGAGTGCAATTCCACCAATAAGCGAAGCTCGCTCGTAATAATAAAAACGAAATTGAAGACCAAAATCGTTTTTAACACTCTTGCAACCCCAGAACTCTCCAATTCCAAAAAAGTCAAAATTCACACCTGGCGAAGAAGGCAAAAATCAAAACGTCGGTCATAAACATTACACAAACCCTGAAATAAAGCTCTCATTTACAAACGAAAACACAAAGGGTTGTTGAAATCTATCGTTTAACTGAGTAGTTTGATGAGCAAATTGTTGGACCTCTTTTAGGGTTTTTACATTTCCCTTTATCTCTCGCTCGTAAATAAGTGAATGTAGAATCTGTTTTTTTGTCTACTTACCATCTAATGTTTTCAGATGTGGGTCACCTCCACCATTTGCAAATAAGCGCTCACAAAATTCTCCCTCCCATCCTCCTGAACAGTTACACTCCGCTTCACACTTTGGGGCTATGATAGGATCTCCGTTACCTGAACAGTCTGTAAAGCGAATTATCATGACTTTGTCCAAAGAAAGTTCATTGCAGTGATATATTTCGAGAGTACTAAAATATACACAAATACGTTTGTTATTAAGTACTTCGCCGCGTTGTCATGATTAGGGAAAAGGAACACGCAAAATGTACCACAGTATTACACTGAAGAACAGAGTAAAAATACGGACGGAAAGTGGAGCAACAAAATGGCCTCGCTGAATATCGAAAATTTGCTTTTTTTGGCCTTTAGGCTTAACTTTTTAGGAAAGGAACCTATAGGTGAACCAGATTTTGTTGTTACATTGATCTGAAGGAACACTTAAGTAGTTTCGCTTTTGTTGTTTTGTTTTTAGCGCACTCTTTATGCAATCGATAAGACGCTCAGAACGGCCGTAGGAAGTATTTTTTAGACGAAATTTCTGAAAATGAGGTAAGAATGGAATAAGAAATCCCTTGTTGGACAGTTAAAAAAAAAACAAAGTTTAAAGAAATGCTTTGCTCCTGTTTTTCCCCGCTCTTGTGGGTTTACAAAAAAATTAGCACCTCGCAAAATATCCGCGCTTATCATATTTTAAACAATTGAAAGAAGTGTTTGTATGCAGATAAAACAAACTGGTACCAAGGTCGTTTACTCGTGGAATTATTAAATTGAACATTGATTTATAGAGATACAACAAATGCGGCTCCTGATTTCATGATTATCTTCACCACTACCGATTATCTTCATATTAGTAATAGCAATATTAGACACAATGTCAGCTTCATGAATTCAAACTTATTTAACACAAATCTATTTGCAATAAGATTACAAAGAAAAAGCAAAAACAGAAAATAAAAAAGCCGAATAGGAATTAGCTAGCATACAGAAATACCCTGTAGCTGTTTGCACGTCAGCTCAACAATTTTCTCAAAATTTCAACCTAGAAGGTCTTCCGACTTCTTGAAAATTTCAGATGTAGTTGTCATAGAAATTTCAAGTGATTCCAAAAAAATGAGATCTATATTCTTCTTTTAAAAAACTCCTCCGCCAAACTCAGTAGCATGTTTTGTGCTCTTCGCAATTTAATTTTCTTTCATCGCGCTTATCACCTCCTCGAAAACATTGACAAAACGCAAGGCAGCCATTCTTCAAAAGGAAAATTAGTTCAAATCATTTTGCTTGCAATTTCATCATTGGATGTTCAAAAAAGAATAGGGAAAAATTCCCTTGAAAGGCTTTTGAACAAAGAAATAAAGTAACCTGGATTGAAATTTAAGCCTGGGTCAGCGCTAATCTGCTTTCGAGACAACTGGGCCCTGCTGAGTAATTATTGTCAATAATCAAATTTTAATGCCGATGACATATGATTACGCTATATGCCAATTGATTTGAATTCGGCTTTTTCTTTGTTTCTTTTTGCTTTTTCTATAATGACGTTACTGCAATTAGGTTCACAATTTGCAGGTCCATTTACTGTTACATACTCTGAAGAAGCCCTCTATGTGGCTGATCGCAGTCAGAGCCCGTTCGTTCGCCAGAACAGATAGGTCCTTTTCCACATGGAAATTTTCCGGTCTTACTGTTTCCGAGAAAGTAAATGAATAATGAATCCATGAATTCATCCGTCGGCCATTCGGTCAGTCGGTCAGTAAGTCATTCAACTGGTGGCTTAGTTATTTAGTCTGCCAGCTAGTCAATCAGTCAGTTGTATTGTTGTTGCAATATTCTTCGAACTAATTCTACCTTGCGCAAAGCTTCAACGAATCTCTTTTGAAGTGACATGACCGTTTCAGCACATTTTTTCTTTATGAGACTAAAAATCATTTTAAGACCTAGCAAACAGCAGTCTCTGGTAACGGAAAGTTATCTACACGCTTGAAGCACCAGGCATCGCACAGGCTGAATCACATGAAGTAAAAGAATAATCAACATTCTTACCCACTTGGAGGTGGTTTATTTCCTTTCTTATTTTTCGGAGGAGGACCAGGTGTTGGATTGCCATCCACAGGTGGTGGAGGTTGCGTTGGTGGAGGTCCCACACATAACTGTTACAAAAAAGATGAAAATTATATTTAAAACTAATAAAATAACGCTGTAGATGAAGGACGCTTACCACAAAGGAAAAAAAGTCAGATGGAATAGAATTGAAAGGTTAACTACTAAAAGATGACATTAATTCATATAAGTTATAGTTATAATAACTTACTCTCTCACTTTTAACTGGACATATACAATCCCTAGGAAAGAACAGTAAAATATTGATTAAATAGTTTAATAAAAACGGAAGTCATGTCCGCCATTCAATTATCTTTATATGGTCCGTTTTCTTATCTACTCACTTATCTACCCATTTATGTTCATGCGCTCTCTTGCCTATAAAGAGAGAAAGGCGTCTAAGTTTCTTTCTTAAAACTAGGAAGTATCACAGAATTTTCTTACTGCACGTTATCATTATTGTTGTTTCTGTTTTCCAAACCTTTTTTTTATGTATTTCTTTATGCGAAAAGAACAAGGACAATGATCTTCTCTTTAGAACAATTGTTTCTTTTACCACCAGTCTAGAGAAGATCGTACTTTATTCATTAGCATTTGTATTACATTTGCAGGGGTAGGGATATCATTTTTCTCATTTATAGCCTCCTTTTGCTCGTGCATTTTAGGCAGTTGGTTTCATTAGCAAAAGCGAGTGAATAATAATTACTTCTTTGTGTCACTATTATATACGTCAGGAGTCAAGTTGTTTGTATAATATGTTAAGTTTTTTTACCGATAGCGTTTACTCTTAGAATATCCCAAAGAAAGATCAAGCGTCAAATGTTTTTTAAGAAATCCAACTGAGACACCGAGATGTACATCAGAAATTCCGTAGAAGCTTTCTAATTCAGCAGGTTTGTTCCCACTGCATTGAGACGTAGGAAGCCGTATGTCCAGACCAGCTTCTAGTGGTACGCTCACAAATACCGCCATGGAAAGGTCCACATACTCAAAACCAGCTTCAACTGAAACAAAATTATCTTAATTAATAAAGGTAATAGGACCAAGTGATTGACAAAATCGGACAACCGCAAAGCGGGAGTCCTATTTGTTAATCACGAGTATTACAGACAGAATTGGACGACAAAAAGTCCTGTTATCAATAGACCATAACCATTTCAATTTCCGAAAAAAAACACATACACCTAGAACAAATATCTCCAGTGGAGACGTCTCTAGTGTTCCTCCATTTTGGAAATTCCCCTGCATTTTGTCTTTGGATAAGTGGTTATTGCGATTAATGTTGTGATTGGTGGATTAAGCTGAGTGGACCTTGTATGATTGACTGCTTTAAATGTCCCATTACAGGTGTGCAGTTACAGCCAACTGTCCGATTGCACTATCCGATTGCAACTGTTCAGAATGATTAGTGAAAAATGAAGCTGCAAATGCACCAAGAACATTTGAGGAATAGTTTATGATTAAACCCTATTATAAGACTAGAACTTATGCTCGAGGTAACTATAGTATTGGAAATATAGCAATGTCCAAATAAGGTATTCCGAGATTGCATCGATTTTGCTTTAGTTCGCCTTGTGATTTGTCTAAAGAAGGTTTGAAAGCCGATGGTTCTTAAGAAAAATTTTGATCAAGCAGGGCGTGAAATTAATTTTTTTTCTGATAGCCACTTGGCTCTTAAATTCTTCAAAGTGGTAAGCAATATAAAAAAAATTAGTCGCCATTTTCAAACACAAACAGAACCTTTTTTAACGCTGTCGGCTTTCAAATAGACCCTCCAAAATTAAGTTAGGGAAAAGATCTTTAACCTGCTACAAATTGGACACTAGGATGGATGATATGCAACTTTCAAGCTCACCTAAATCCAAGATGGCGTCTAGTTATCGATCGAGATGCATGTGCTGCGTTTTGGAAACAAATTTAACGAGGAAGTTTGCCGCGGATTTATCTTTGCAAATCTTTTTAATTCACTTTATCTCTTGGTAAAGCTATGATGAAACATTCTAGTCGCCAATTTCGCGACTAATTTTCAGGATTTGGTCGCCAAAGTGAAAAATTTAGTCACATTGGCGCCTGTATTAGGAGCAATTTCAACTCAATGAGTTGATGTGGGGCGAGAGCGTTTTGCGTCCAATATGCAAAGCAAAAATTCGAATGCAAATGTCTCCTATCTGCACCTTACCTGATGTAAACTTTACCTTAACTAATAAATCAGGGACTTTGGTCAAAATTGGATTGAAGTAGGCCGCATGAAAGAATTGTTTGATTGATCTCACCTAAATCGTCGAAAAAACTAAAAAAGGATGACTTGATTGCCTTTGATTGCGATTTTGGAGACGCTGGCAGTTTCACTGAGATTTTGGGTGTCACTGTAATCCTGACGAATGCTCCAGCTTCCAATTGCGGATCTGGGCTACTCCAGTCTTTGCGAAGAGTAACCTATATTAGTAATATGTCAAAAATGGATAAAATGTGATCTCAATTCGAGAAAAAAAGGAAAAAAATGTAAGAAGAGGGGAAGAGGGAGAGAGAACGAGTAGCTGATGTTGAGGAGGAGAACGAGGTCAAATAAAGAACGAAGAATTTCAAAGATCTAGTCGTCGTTGCTCAGGCTTGTTGGCGCTCACTTACGGAGTTACAGTGACGAGGCGTTCGATTTTCGCTTTGATTTGATGCTTCCACTCCGAAAGAAAAAGACCCTTTCTATCCTAAATGCAAAGCGAAAACGGTAGGCCTCCATCTTCTTAGCATTAGGATAATTAAAAAGAAGAGGCTTAAGAAGACGAATATTTAAAGACATCATCCAAATAAGTTTTGACTTGATTGAAGTCATGGTAAAATAAAATCCCACGGAAGTATGACGGTGCTAATCGCGGAAAAGCTCAGATATCACATAACTTTGGAACAACTTTGTGAAAAAGTAGCAGTGTTGCAATCCTTGACACGGAGCAAGAGGTACAAGCAGCCATTTTGTCAACAGGTAGAGACCAGTCTATCAGCAAGAGGTTTATAAAGTATATCTAATGCTTGAATGATCAATAAATGAAAAATTACTGTGTATTTTTTCTTCACTTACAGTATCAGCAGTTTTGTAGCAACTATCACGGCTCCAACGGCATTCACCTCCAAGAGATACCCCTCCATTGACTGATAATGAACGAGAAATTTTTCCCTAGGTTAAAAGACAGTGAGCTAATTAAACCTCTTTGTATACAGACGATATTTTCCTTGACTACTCTAAAGCATAAATTGCCGCTGCGAGCTTCTTGGCCACAGTACTGTACTTATTGAATCTTTGTTGTCTTCTGGGCCAGGTTCGTGTTTTGGTCGTCCTTGATCTCGCCGAGACAACTAATACAGGTAGCATGCAATCATTACGTCCCATCGCTGATTTCGCACTAACCAACCAACAAATTGTAAAACTGAATAGCTGACTGACTGAGTGGTTTGCTGTCTGGATCACAGACTGAGTTGGTAATAGAGGAAATACAAGTGCTTGTGTTAACTCATTGAAGTGTTTCATGACAGCGTACAATCATTTCAAATAATAGATCTTAAATGAGAGAGCTGTGACATTTTCAAGGTCAGTGGTTGAACTGAAACGTTGGTGAATCGCATCGCCAACTTACAGATAATCCAGCAGATGCATCTCCTGATATTTCCAAGAAGATACCGGCAGGGATTTTAATTGGCCCAACGGGAATGTAAATTGAACGACCGAGCTGTTTTCCTTTCATGATGTTTAGGCGTTTGTTATATCTGTAGACAAACATAAAAAAGATGATTAATTAATCCCTATCAACTAAGTCGTCCTTTGCTCGTAAGCTGATCGTACTGGACCGCAAAATCAGACAAGAATCGATTTAAAAGGAAAATGTTGGCCTTATCGCAGAAAAGAACGAAAAAGCTGTCCACCATAACAACGTCAGTTGCTCAGATTTCATTTTCCATTATTTTTTTCTTTTGCCGAAAGAATAATTTCGAGAAATCTTGAGGTTAAATTAAAATTGCTTACCTCAACTCCCCATCAACATTAAATGTCAGAGAGAAATCTAATTCTCCCTTTAACTCCAGACCAACAGCCGCATCCTCTATTCCGCCTAACCACTTCGGTTCTATCTCAAGAAACATAGTCAGTTCGAAAAACATATCCAAAGAGACTTGTAGCTTGGCGCTTTCCGTTGACAGCAACTGAGGAAAATGAAAATTTTAAAGGACATAATTCTGGGGAGAAACTGAGAAGATTTGGATAGATATCAGAGAGCAAACTTAACATAGCATTTACCTAATTCTCGGTTTATTTACAATACTTTTGCAGAACTATTAAAAAGAAGCTGTACCTTGTGATGTATTCCGTCGGGTTTAAAACTTGCTAATTCGAAATCATATCTTGTCGACCGCCTGCTTCGTCTGTTGTGACTTTTCAGTATGTTTATATCTACAGCTGTAGTAATGGTTCCATTTCCGTCCAATTTGGCAGAAATTACTTCCACCAGAAGAAAATTTCCGCTGGAGTAGACTTCTACAACCTGAGGTGTGAGATGATATGATATGATGGAGTTAGCTCAGATAATAACCATATGCAAAACCAGCTGATAAAAAAATGACAACAATAAAACAAAAGACACAAGTCAACAAATACAGCTTCATCTAGCTCGAATTCAAGCTGGTATGAACACACCCAAAAAATCTCGGATCATAAATTTTATGGAAGCATAAATAGAAGCACTCTTTGCAACCGACCACGCTATCTCTTGGTGAGTATTCAGTGATCCCTCCATTTTTCTTACTTAAGATGCTCGTGCTTTAATTTTTTAATCTAACTCGGACCTTAAACGAACATTACCTTTGCAATGAAGGCTTTACTAGGTCTTCCAATAATTGAGTCATTGACAAAAAACTGCCGACCTCCATCCTCTGGTTTTGACAGAACAAGGCCTTCGTTGTTATCCCCTCCGCTACAGGACACTGACCCAGAAAGCCTTTTCTCACTTTCCTGTAGTCTGGGAGCAAGTAAAAGTATATTAACTCAAACGAAAACGTAAGGAGTAGTCGAGCCTGGCATCCAAGGCCCTGGATTTCAGGGTAGAATCCCTTACACTTTAACAGCTTAGTCAACGGCTCGATCGAAATTCATGCACAATAATTGTAGATAGATTTTAGTTCTATTGACAATACTTTAAAAAGAAAATGTGGTGGGCAGAAGTGGTTTGGAACAAGTTCGGCTTTTCGGTCATGCTTCCTAGTAGCCAGCTGGATTGCCTTCGGTCAATCATTTGGGACTTTTGTTGCTCAAATCTTTTTGTTGTCCGATAAGTAAATTACTGAGTCACCAGTAATCATGCCAAGGCTAGCCAACCCCGTCAAGTCATTCATCTATCTAAAAAGTCTATGAACAGATAATAAAATACGTGTTTACTTAATAAGTATAGATGTGTGCACTTTTCACCAAAGCAAAAATGTCACTCCTGAATAACAATGCCAATATGGCCATTAGTGAACAGCTTTCTAAATGAAGTTTACGGGAAATCGTTGCGTTTGGGGAAAGGTGATATTTTTCCCTGTCAAATGTCTCACACCCCAATTATACTGGTGCAAATATGCCATCGTCTCAACTTGGACCCGCCTGATATTAAAACAAGGCCTCATCATTAACATCAATACCTTGTGCCTTTCCAATGAGAGTTTGCTTCACATCTCTGAAATTTCGTTTCCAAGTAATCGGTGTTGTTCGTTCTATGAACTTTAACAACAGTCTCGATGAAACCATCACTGGTATTGGACACAACTATGTCACCTTTCTTTGGGATGGTATTGTTCTTTTCTATTACCAGGTAAAACGAGTGGACAATGATGTTTCCAGTGTCATATGTGTGACCAAGGCACTTGTATATCCCTAAAAATGATGATTAACAAATCTGTTTGAATTTTTGTGAGTTTAGTATGACTTTTCGAACCAGAAATATCTTGCAGGTCCTGATGGTCTGTGTGTCTGTTTATCGTATCTGTGCTTGTTTGCTCCCTTGTTTGTCTTTCATGCACTTATGAGGAGTTATACAACGCATTAAATCGTAGATATAACTAAATGATCTTCAGTCATTTACGAAGTGTTAAGGTGGTTGATACAAAAATGTTTACCTACCATTTGAAAGCGCAATTACCCGACCCTCATCTAACGTAATGCTGCCTGTAATAACGTCCCGCAGGTCATCTTGATTAGGCTCATCCTCAAACGTCGAGTCGTCGTCTACTTGCACTGCAGTGACTTCGTCTTTAAAGTCCGCATACTTGATAACCTCTTCTAACCCTGCTGGGGCGCTCAACATCAGTTGAAAAGGACCTTTCGAGACAATAATAAATTTGAACATTGAACGCTATTATAGGTATGTTTTAGAGATGCCTTCGCTATTGATTGCACTTAAAACAAGATGCAGTCCAGTAAGATCTCAAACAATTCATAACGGTAACCAGATGGCTTATCTTACATTTGGTATTTACATGGAGTATAGTTCTTGGAAAATAATAGGGAAAACTTTTCCAGTGACACTTAGTAGCAAGCCTATGTCAGCCATTACAGTACTGACGACTAATTTCGCTCATGCCCCTTTAAAGAATTATTAACGCAGAGCTTTTTTAAAAACCACACCTTCTCAAGTATTTAAATGATCGAGGACTTTGTAAAGGTTGTGACAGACATTTATAGTCATTACACTCACCATCGCTGATTTCTTTGATAATCTTATGCATAATACCTCCTGCTTGAGAACTACACAGTATGTCACCCTTTTGAACTTTCAGGACTTTTGGTGCAACTAAAACTAGCGACACCCTCTCTTGATTTGGCAAAATCACTGGACACGCGTAAACGAGAGTCTCGTTAGGCTCCACAAACTTCACGTTTTTAGCAAACTCCACATTCTCTCTCCTTTGAGGATCTGTATAATTCACTTTAATTTTCCCGCCTGGACACTTAGTCTCATTCCACGACCTGCACTGGTTGTCGTCCTGTTATGAGGTTTAATAGGTAACATGTTAATACTACCTTCGCGGTGGTGGATCCAGACCTTGGGTTAAGGAAAGGAGGGGCGTGGACGGCGAGGTGCAGTTGGCAATTAGTTTGAGGTAGAGCTGTGGAGATTTCTAACCAAATATACTCCCATAGGTCATATATTATTATTTTATTCCAAACAAAGTGTTTCATACTTAATTCTCTCACTTACTGGCAATGATACTACAAGTTAGATTAACTAGTTCTACCAACAGAGTTTGCTACAACCTATTGTTAGTTGCTATTTACACCTAGATATATGTACCATTACTTTCAACTCAGTTTTTGCTCGTGAAGACTACCTTAAACTGTCACTAAATTTAATAAGCAACGATATGGAACAGAAAATAAAGATAAAAATCTTACTGTGATTTTATGACATCTTTCGAGATCGCTGCATTTTTGACAGGATTCAATGGTTGCTCCTCCATCTTTGAAGTTGCAGTACCTTCCTCTACAATTCACTCTCTGTTTAAGAAAATATGTGAAAACACTTATCGTGTGAAGGTGAGCATGGAACATTGAGTAAAGTAGTATTTTGAGCTATTCTATCAATCATCGTGCGCAGAGACTATGGTGCATTGGCAGCGCATATATTTTTTTTTCGGTTTTCTTGGGCAAAGCAATTTCACGGTGTCCTTCTGCGCGTAGCAGTACAAATGGATATCGGTAAACTGGTAGGAAAACCCAAAAAAACACAGAGAGTTATGAGCATAAACCGATGTGCAATCCAGGTAAAACCACTGTTTGTTTGCTTTGTGTTTGAAGCGGAGAGTGCTCTGATAGTCAGGGGCCGCTAGATTTAAGATAGTAATAATTAAAAGAGTAAAACAGCGCAGCATAAAACAAAAACCAAAGAAATAAGCAAAAGATAATCCGGAAATAAATATCAAACCAGCTAATAAGCAACACACACTAGTACCGCCCCTTACCGTCTCTCTTGCATTTATTACTTATATCGAACTGAGTGCAGCATAGTGTTGATGTGTTCACACCATGAATTATTTTTATCCTCTTCACCTACCATTATATCTCGTGAACAACGTTCGTCTCCTACGGTATAACAGTGGTAGTAAAACCAAGCGGGACAACTTATTCCTGGAGGCCCCGCGGCAAAACCTCCGAGGCAGGAGCGTGAACTGTCACACCATCCACAAAATGGATCTGTCACGCAATCAGCACAACTTTCGTACTTTCCACAGAAGGAGTAAGTGCAGCCAAGACCCTGCAGAAACATCCATAAACTTTCCTGCATTAGGCTGCGTTGGAAAAGATAATTACTACTGTTCCCATGCGATCAGAGAAAGAACCAATGGGTCTCGAACACAATAGTTGAAAATTAATGAAAGCACAGTTACTGGTGTCCTTTTGATCAGATTAAGATGCTAAAGACATTTTTAGAATCCTAAGTGGCGACTAAATTTCCAAAAATTAACCTAGCGTTTCCAAAATTGTGTTCAAATGTGCTGAAAGCTCAACCAAAAATGCTGGCTTCCTAGATCATGCACATTAATGTGACGTTATAGCACGATCTCACTTCTCCTTCTTCCATCTGTTGGTGATCTGTCTTAATAAAGTAGGAGCAGTGAAAGAAGAGATTTTTACGAAAGCATCAGCTTTTTTTAAATTCGTCTTATGATCACACGTAAGCGACCGCCTGAAAAAGTTGTTTCAAAATGATGGTATCCAATTTCAAATTGTGTAAGACGGGAGAAGGTTTTCCGCAGAACATCAAAACGCGCTTTAAGATAAGTTTTCATGTGAGTTTTAGAAGGTGAAGATGAACATTACATAAATCATAAAGACGCTTGAGATCTGATTTCTAAGAGATATAGATTAACACTCTTGATCATTTTCTGACAGCGCACTAAATCACCCACACACAGAACCAGCCACACAAATCTAGTTTCTATCCAGCCAAGGCTGATTCCAGTTTTTTAAAAGTGGCCCTGTTAGCTAGGTATCAAACTTGCTACAGTCAACACAGTAATGAGCTATCATGGAATTGAATAGAAATGCCACTTACTAAATATCCGGGGTAGCATTTGCAGACATTGGGACCCATGCATTCACCTTTACCAGAACAGTTATGCAAGTCATGGCAGTGAAACTTGGAACAGTCTTCTCCAGTCCATCCGGGATAACAGAAACACGTAGCCCCTATACAGTCCCCATTATGGAAACAGCTGTTCGGGCAGTGGATAACTATGAAGCCAAAAAGAAGTTTATCCAATGAATGGAAATCCTCCCTTCCCCTCGGTTTTTACAGTAATTCAATACTTAATCTACATTAGGAAATACACGTTATAGACTCTGCATATCAAACATGCTTCTGTGGGGCGTGGTGCTATGCACAGAAGTGCTTATCTTGTTATGATAGTAACAATTGCAATGATAATATAGCGCGTTAAAGGAGGCAAAATTATCGACAGAGTGCGCCTCAATGGTAATGATAATAATACCACTGTTGCTCATCGCAGCTATGATGGGTGAGGGGTGAGGCGTGAGTGGTCCAGTGGTCTGAGCGCTGGACTCTGGGTCGGACGGCCCGGGTTCGAGTCCTGGCCGCGGCACTACGTTGTGGCCTTAAGCAAGCCGCTTCACTCACCTTGCTTCGTCTTCTCGGATAAGACGTTAAGCCGGAGGTCCCGTCTCCTGCAGGGTTTGGGGTAGGAGACGTTAATTTCCCACGCACGAGATTACTGTGTGATGGATGTCCTCCCCTGGGTTGGGTTGGGTGGATTTAAGAGGGGTAGTGCCCCGTATGGGACTCCATGTCCCGCTGCACTAACCCATTTGGCGTCCGTCTATCCGTAGACGTACCCAATAAAGTTGTTACATAAATGATGATGAAAGTTTGATGGTTTTGTCTTTCGATTTAGAGTCACCAGTACACGCAGATGAACAGTCAAGCTATCAATTGGGGATTGTTGCATTTAGACAACCTTACTACTTCTTTTTGTCAGGTGATGTGGTCCAATGATTTCGTATCGATATTCGTCTAGCATGATCATTTCATACAACGAAAGAATTCATTTACTCATTTTAATTATGATATTGAGTGTGATTTACCTGGCCTCCTCACGCAGACAAAAGGAAGAAATTCATCACAATGAACTTGTGAAATATTTCCGGTGGCAGCCACAACAGGACATACTTTATTTTTCTGATCATATCCGCTGTGGGACTGCAGTAAAGAAAAATGATAAGATAAGTGTCTCGAATGTTCACTGCTATTCCCTCTTGTACATCATAATTATTATTTAATTTTTTTGTCGTGAAAAAAATTCAAGAAAAAAAGAACATAGGCACACAAAATGAGTAAATGAGACAAATAGATGGATACACAAAAATGGTGGAAGGTCTCATCATTGTGCCTTAAGTGAACCTTAACAGTTGAGGAAGTAAATTATTTTGTTTCTCTATCGTCGGAGAAAAATTACCCTACACTTATGGTAAGAAAATTTCAGCGTAAAAAATATTTTGTTGCATGAGAAATTACGAAGTGCCTTTTCGAAGGAGCCAAAATGGCGAATAGGTTTTATGCTTTGAACAGGAAGATGTTTTGACACCAAAACAAAACCACAGAGAGTTTGATTTGCGGAAATAACAGTTTAAAAGTATTACAATTCTTGTTTCAAAAAGTGTTAATACGAAGACCTCGCAACGACAACAATGCATGCCTAAGACCTTGTGCGGGTTTTTTATCCCATTTCACAAGGATGATGTTCTTTGGTCATCTATAAACAATGTTCATCGTGTAAACAAGAGTCGACACGGGTTGATTCGAGGCTATGAGCGTTATTTGGTGCCCGTGACATTATTGGGCAATCAAATTACTTGAAAAATACCTGTGGGACAGAAACTAAATATCGAGCTTGATGTGTCCTCACCTCTCTCAAAAAGCGCCTGTTTATGGTCCACAGGGAAGGCAACACGCCTGAATGAACCAAGGATTCTTTCTGTCGAAGATGCTTTATGAGTCGTTTGTCTTCGTTTGAGAGCATGGTGACGAGATTTCCGCCATAACTCTACAAATGAAAGTATAATAGCACGCTGAGCGAGCATATAGCACTTTTCTAATAAAGGAACAAAATACAGTTCGAGGAAGGCGAAACCGAGGGACTAGGAGAGGAAGCGAAGCAGCCCCCCATATCGCGCACGGTGAAGTTGCCCCCAAGCTTAATTTCCTTGCCCCTTAGTGTATTCCTTTTAACCTCAAAATTAATTTCGTTTAGTCTCCCGCAAATGGAAACAAGATAGAGAAAAGTAGAGTGGATTAAAGAGAAATAAATAATAAAAAAAAAAAAACCACAGCCAAAATACAAGAAAAAAAGACATAAATAGAGTGTCAGTATCAACCGCGCTTACCCCACAATATTTCTCGGCATCAGTGAAAGTGAAGGAGCCTCCTTTGTACATGTAACACATCTCATCGTCTTTAATCCATTCAGGCGGGCAAGATACTAAGAAGAAAATTGATGAGATAAAAAACTGATGAGCTGAAAATTGATAAGCTGTATGATAAATTGATGAAAAACAAAAACAAAAAGCACTAAACAAAATACGGTTAATTTCGATTAACTTGAGAAAAGAGTTCACAGTTTAAAACATTTTGAGAGAGAATTGATGTTTTAAGTAACTGAGCAGTATTTTGATAAAAAGATGTTCATTCTAAGGTAGAAACGTGAGACATTAAAACAACATGAAAGATAGACTTGGACCTAGAAAGTCCCAAAAATATTGACCTGATATAGCTCTTTGAGGTGGTAGGTTGACGAACGGCCGGAACACAATTGTTATGGACAGTCGATAATCCGTTGTCCTATCCATGATCAGAGAAGAAATCAGATTTGGTACATTCTCTCCCCACCAATTTAAAGTCGCGTTTACTGTGATTTGACTCCCTCTCATTGTGGTACTGAATTGATAACGGTTGTCAGGATTCTGCAAAACGTTTCCATGAATTTCTGCTGTTCCATTGCACAGAATAGTCGCTCCGTAGTTAACATCGAGCCCCCTTGCACCGTTCTTGTACAATGTATTATTTACAAATCGAAGACCGACAGTACTTGTTTGAGAATTATCATACAGCAAAACGTAATGACCGACGTTGCAATAAAAGAAATTTCCTTGAACAATCGCCCATAACTTTGTTATGACACAAACGCTATCGGCTTTGCCATTCAAATCTCGTGCCAAGTTTCGAGAAAAATAGTTATTGCTCACGTTAACATTCATATAGGGCCCAGAAACTCCCTCTACGTGTAATATGCCTCCTTTGTTGTACTCTATGGTGTTTGCATGGATATGGCTGACCGGTGGTCTTGTCGTGGACAATTCATTGAGTACTTTGGAATAAATACCTCCATTGTTATTTCCAGCAATGTAGTTATTGATTATTTCAAATACTTGCTCAGAAGCATTGAGGTGAATCGCTCCTGGTAGGCTTCCTCTAAGGACTGGATTTAGACCATTGTTTGTTACCTGACAACGTTCTACTTTGAAAATATGTCTTTCACTTTGAGTCATCGTGTAATGTATACCTTGTTTCTTGTTACCACTAAAAACACTTCCGGTTACCTGGTGTACAGCAGTAGCAGCTGTTAAGAAAATGAAATTTATCTCTTTTTTTTCGTACAACTCAAGGCAAACAAACTTCAAAGAAGGTTATCCTACTTTCAGTATTTAATTTCCTGGTCACATCTATCTTCTCCAAGACTAGATGAAATTTTTTTGTTCAAGAATTGGAAATGTCGACTAACTTTATAAGAGAGACATCAACGAATGACCCTCTTTTACATACAAGTTAAGCACATAATGTCAACATCACCTATGGAAAACAATTCCTCACCTGAGGGAAGATAAGTGTCCCCAATTTCTCGAACACCTAGCATACACGACCCTAGCTGGATACCTGGCTGACCAAAGAACCATTTTTGTCAAAAGCTGGGGTGTTTTTAAAACCTCGCCCATGGTGACATGCATATCAACGTTCACCAATTAAAAAGTTCCCCAACACTTTCTTGTTGACGAATAAGACTTAAGGAGGCAATTATTTAGCTGTTATGGTGTCATTTCTTTGATCACTATGTTTTTCATGAAACACTGAGGATTTCATTTGCTAATGTGCAGTTCACCTGTAATGTATTTGTCAATTTGAAATATAACACAACTTACATGAATCACAACTGACGAAGGCCAGGTCATCGATTTGAATATTGGCCCACGCCTCTTCATATCCCAATATCACAATCGAGTAACTGGCGTCAGTGTAGGGTAGCTCAATCACTATCTTTTTCCAGTGAGTCACGTAATCGCTCATGGAAAAGAGCAAGGTCGAATTATTACTAATGTCTTCTATAAGAAAAATGGATAGCGATGCTAATGACTTGGAGTCGCGGTCAACCCGTCTGAAGTAGAACACCAAGTAACAATAATTTTTGTCGCTGGAAATTGATGGGCTGGTAAAGGCAGCATAAGCAGAAAACCAGTGTTGCCAAAGATGTAGTACTCCCCCTGCGTAAGATATAAATCAAATACAAAATTTGATTATGTCTTTGACAGATAATTGCGTTTGTTGCTGTTTTAACAATGGCACTTTAAGCAGAGATACTCTTAAAGACAGGGGCTGTGATTCGCTATCAAATATCTGATAAAATTTGAGACGGTGAAAATATATGGCACCTTTAAGGTTAAGTTTCAAAACTTTAAACTGTCTACAGAAAAACATAGGGAGAGCCGAAAAATCTCGTGCTTCTCTTACAAACTAAGCGCTCATCATCACTTCAGCTGAAATTGCACAGGACTATTCACCTTCCAGATGAGACAAGATCAACAAGATTTTCGAAAGTTCAAGTCCTAGGTCATAGTTTATACGAAATTCTCTTTTTGATCACAACATTGAAATTGACACAGTTTCACGATTTCTCCTCTCAGCCAATCGTATGAGAGTACTAGAAGTTGATAAGTAGAGCTGAGAGATCAACATATCAACGTACACGACTGCGCTGAGAAGGTGCGGGCGGAGTATTTTGAATTTCTGCGGTAACAATGTCATCAGGCGACCAACGGTTTTCCGACATTGGCACAATTCCAGCCTTCTCTCTTTGTCACACTGCCGTTTAGTTGTTTGATCGATTGCCTTCAAGTTACCTGAATGTACACTCCCTAACTTTGTTCCTTCAATATTTATTCTCTGGCGATTGCAAATCACTGCTCCAGCTCGTTGAGGTACTCCCAGTAGGTTTTGTTTGAGTTCTTTAACAACTTTGCATTCTTTTTCCCGATTCTAATTTTATCATTGAGTCGCCTGAAATATTATTTTATTAATTACTTGGGCTGCTGTTCTGATGTACTTTAACGATCTTTTGAAGTTTACGAAAAGTCGTTCTCAAGAAAGTCCAATTCACTTGATAACGTCGAGTCCTGGAATCCATTTCTAAGTTTTTGACTGGAGGAACCTTATCCACAAAAGCGCCCGGAGGGAAAACGTTTTGTCGACGGAAGGAGATCCCAGCCCCACCACCTAACTTACTACTTTGTAGAACAATCGAGGTGTAACCTAAGCCAGCTCATATCCGGTTATAAGATAGATGAAAACTTAGCTGAGAGATTAGCTCATGCGAATATCCTTTCTAAAAATCTTTAAACGTCAATCTTATATTACTTATCACAACTCACCATTGCCTGAATAGGTGTGGTCATAAGCACTGTTTCCATAATACCACTTCTTTCTCAAGTCAATTCCTTTAAAACGTGATGTGGGATAACGTCTCCAGCCACAAAATCCACGGTCAAATGAGCATGGAATATCTGAGGAAAATTTGGCAGAATTGTTATCAGGTCCTATCGTATTGGCTCCCTCTACCCATTCACATAATACACTTAGGTGTTACAGAACAGTTGTTGAACAAAGCGCAGACGTTACAATGGAAAATCCAGAACGGGGGTCTGGGGAGTCTAACCCCCAATCCTCTTTAGACTATTGGTTTTTTTGTACCACTTGTATGACACCAAAGTTCTTGCAAATTCACAAATTTTCTCAACTTGAGGTATCTAAAATTAACTTATTTGAAACTTTTAGCTTACTTTGGCTCTAGAGCGAAAAAAAAGAGTCAAAAAAGATCTACGTTTCCTGATTCAAAGTTGGACTTCCTCCGCCTCTTTTCAAACTCTGTGCGGCCTTTGCTTTATGTACAAGCAAAGAAAGAAAAAGCATTGACTATGATAAGGATGACGACAATAATTGATAACGATAATGATAACTTACATGCTGACGTTAACGATTGCGAACGCTGACGATAACGATAAAGAGAACGACAGTAATTATAATGAGAGTGATAATGATAGTGATAATGGCTGTGATAATAATAATAATAATGATAATGATTATAATAATAATAATAATAATGGTGATGATGAAAAGTTCCAGCTACTAACCTTTGCTATCAACACGTCGAACGTGAAAAAGCATTTTGCTACTGTACGATCCATCAAATATGACTGTAAAAGAATCCCACTTGATCAATTTTCTTTTTAAGAGTAGACCTGGACTGCTACCATAAGACCTGAAGATTTCATGTCCATTAGGCAGTTCTATCCGAAAATATCTTGCATTCTTTAGGACTAGTAGCTGGATAGCAAAACCAGCACTTGCCTCTGTTTGAACCTTTATTTGGCAGGATACCTCTAGATCTGAGAAAGACACGAATGGTGCCCTAAAGTAAACGAATACATCGTGATCCATGACATTCACCACTTTCTGTGGGGAGCACAGATTAACTTTCCCGTATATATCAATCCAATCACCGTATGCTTCATGAAAACTCAGACCAAACTCGTTTTTTATTGATTTGACGTTTTTAAGTGTTACATTGCTTTTGGTACTGATAAAATCAATTCCATTTCCTCCAGTATTCACGAAGGAACTGTTTGTTATAATCACCTCTTTTTCTGGGAACCAAACCTTGATACCACCTGATGTGCAGTTAAGAACAGTCACATGATTTACTTCTGGAACGTACTGAATCATCTCAATGGCAGCCACATTTTGGCCATGTTTCTCGCCACAGTGCTCAATTCTTAGGTGTTTTAAACTTGATGTTGACAGGTTTGAGGTGTTCCTAGCTTCGCGAAGAAATCTGATATTTCCCCAAGGCCTTCCTTCGCCACAGTTTAACACAAGATGATACGACATATTGCAGCTTTGGTTTTGGAAAGATAAAGAGCATTCTGCTAAATCCAACTCACTTCCTTTACAATGAAGAGCAGCACAAGCATCCCGAGGGCCGGACGAATTGTGATGGGAGTGATTGATGGACAATGGTGCTTTATAGTCCAGGTGTTCACATATCAGTTTTGCGTCATTAGTTTTCGTGCCCTGCGTCTCATTGAAACACAGTGAGGTCCAATTCCAGTTGTGTAGTATCTCTACACGTCCTTCCCAAGGGAACTTGCCTCCGGTTAATCGAATTTTAAGAGAATCGTCATCTGTTGTCCTTTTTGAAAGAGAAAATTTAACAGGTTGATCTACATTTCCGCCCACCAAGAGTGAACCAAGAACCAACATGCCGACCCTTGGCTTAAAATGCATCTCAACACCAGGGTCAATTGAAAGAGAAGCTTCAGGCAGAATAGTGACATCGGACACAACTGTATAGGGACTTTTCTCTTTTCTTAGAAGAACGTTGGATAAAATCCTTCCTCCCAGAAAGCTTTTCGAGAGCGCGTTAAAGGTGGTATTTTCTTCTGAACCCTTTATTGTGCTTCCTGCATTACTGATGTAAGGACGAAAAACAGCAAATGCGTATTCGTACTCGTCTTCAGCATGAAAAATTCTCTCCTTGATTTTTTCCTCGTCATCATAACCCCAGAAGTTTAATGCAGCCTGCAATGTGCTGCTATGCGAAGAAACATGGGTGTATGCACAAAGTTCTTTTGAGAAGTCCTGGCTGCTAAATCTGTTGAAATTAATGAAAAATGCTCTCCATTCCATTCCATTCCATTCCAAAGTAAACCCAGAGACTTCTAACTCACAGGTTGGGGAACTTGATGCTACAGCCACGTTGTTCAGGAGCGAATTGTTCAAAAACGTTACATTCTTCATGCCAGTGTTCACTCCTAAAATGTATTCGCACTGGAGAAGAACCATAAACTGCCCTTTATTCGATTTAAGGATGTTGTCGACAATTGCGATGTCTTCACCTATCCTCTGAATCTCAATGACTCCACTATTCAGGCAGCTGTTGTTTGTGAAGACGTTACTTCTTATAGTTGCACCTGAAGGAGAGGTTCTTTCTATATAAACAGATCTCCCATGGTTTTGTTTAAAGATGTTTCCTTCAATGATCAGAACTTTTGTGCCTCCTATTATGTCTATGACGCTTTTATCTTGGCAAAAGTTGAACAAGAAAGTATTGTTTCTCACAAATATTTCAGGAGTGTAGTATCTATTCGTATAACGCGTAGTCAAAATAACAGGACCTTGAGTGTTATTCAGGAAAAGGTTACCGTCAAATTGCCATGGATTAGAGTGTGGAGACAAGTCGATGTCTATTACAGGGCCTCGGTTGGCATAAAATGTACAGTTTATGAAGGAAGTGTGAGATGAACAAGGCGAATTGCAACCATAATAACTATGCGAATAAACAGAAGATGCCTTATTCCATCCAAAAAATATCTTGGTTGCAGAAAGTTTCACTTTGGTATAGCTACCATCCAGAAAAAGCCCATATCCATTGCTATGGAAAACACCACTATTTTCAATATTGATTGTTTTTTCACCGTTCGTGTCCACATATAGTCCATTTTCGGTCGAGTTAGAAGTCTTGGTGTTCTCGATATTCACGTTACCTGAAAAAGAAGAGAGCTTGATTCCAATCTTGTTTCTAACGAAGTGGCAATTCAGCAGCTTCAAGCTGTTAACGTGGGAAAATGCTGTCGATAAGCCATTCTTGGGTGACTCTCGTACGTCCGTTTTTTGGATTTCAACTATTCCTGCGTTATCTCCACCCAAAAAAATTCCACCTTCGCTGTTGTGGCTGAAATTGCTTTTGGATATAACAAGGTTTGGCGATCTGATCTTCGTCTTTCCACCACCTGTTCGTTGAAAAGAAAAATAATTGTTTATGAACACAAATCAGAGCCTTGCACAACTTTTTTCTGACATAAAGCATGTCTGCGAAAAAAAAGAATTAAGGGAAATTTCCTTCGATCGCGATCAGTAACTGACTTTTTAATTAGTATTCAAAACTTTTCATTAATTTCATAACATAATCAGGTGATAAAAGTGGTTATTAAATAAACTTTAGGCCCTTTGATCACAAAAAAACCATTGCGATCCTTGCAGTGCAACTCTGCCCACCTCATTACGAGTAAAGGGGCGCATTTGACAGCCTCACAAAATATATTAATACAAAACAAAACTCGTTTATTCAGATCATGATCAAATTTAAAAAACATGTTTTTAAAACAGCAAAATGGTGAATCATCATCCTCAGTGATGCCTTATGTCCTTTTTTTGACATCATGAACATCACCAAAGGATCCATTAATGGAGTTCTTTTTCTTGAAATGTCACCACCGATATGATCAATTTCCTAATGAAACAGTTCATTTCCTTAAACTTCTCTTTATAGAGGTAATAGGATTTGTTAATCACAAGTATGATTACAGACAGAATCGGACGACATGAAGTCCTGTTACCAATCAACTGAAACTATGACAAAATTTGAGCAAGAAACTAGACATCGGTTATACCTTTTCATAAAAGAAAACCAAAGTTAACTCGGCGAAATGCGAGAAAACAGCGCGCGCACATGACGCGATCTGTCCACTTACACAGATCACAGTGTCGAATTATAAGCATGACGCGTCCACTGTCCTATAAGTGCTGAAATTGGGCTGATGACAACCAGTCACTTTGGAGAATTTTTTCATAGTTTTGATTACACTACAAATTGTGGTCAAATTCTTCCATGGGGAGGAAGAACTGTAGAATTTGCATAACCCCAACTGTGTGGCTTAAAGGATCTTTTGCACACAGCGTCCAAATAGCATCTGGAGGCGAGGTTCAAAGCCCGTCGAAGCCTGAAGCTTATTTTTTCAATTGCAAAAATTGCAGTCTACCGACGGAGATCGTTGCTTAACCTGATATGTTTAAAACAATAGCTGAACTTACTTTTGATAAGGAACAATAGAAAATGCACCGTGTCGTCTTCATCCAGATATCCATACCCTTTCTCCAGCAGGATTGAGCTATTGCCAGTCATCCAAGCAGGACGGCTATACCATTGTAACATATGGATATCCCAGAGAGTACCCTTTGTCTTGTCTGTTCCATTGTACACGTGGAAAGCTATGCTATATACATTGTGATAGATTAGCTGCAATCCTATCGTATATTTCGGTGGAACGGTAATTATGGCCTTGCAGGCTGCTCTGCTCCGTAATGTTACAACCAGATAATACACCACACTAGAGTCACTAATAAATGTTTCGCTTTCAGTGCATATGTCCATAAACTTCTTCACGGTCGCATCTGCCATTTTTACCACGTGTGTGTTGAGAGCATTCCAGTTGTAACGATACGAAAATCCGTAGCCTTTTGTGTTTACGACATTTATACTCCGGAACTCAATAAATGGAGACTCCAAACGTACTCCATCTGACTCGGTTTCAGCTATCGTTGAATTCTCGATTGTATTTGAATCTTTTAAGGGGTCTGGATACATAATCTGGAAACCAATGGAAGCAGAATTACTCACAAAGACACCGCTGATCACGTGACGTGGGAGGTCCACTCTGAAGGCGATTCCGGGGATAGTCAGGTCGTCTCTATATGGAAAACCTGCATATCGCACCTCAACATTGCTTAAGACGCATTCCTTTGAATTCACAGCGAGATGTACGCCAGCCCAGTAAGGAATTTTGCAACCGACATACAAAACATTTCTCGTGCATGATGAAGATGAAATCCAGTTCCTTTTGTTACAAATGGTGATGCTGTCTCCTTGATCTGTATCGCATTTGACATTATGTAGGAATATTTTCTCTTTTCCACTTGGGTTATGGTAATAAGAGTTTACCGGTTCGTATCCCAATTGTCTGCATACTATGTCATCTTCGTGTCCATAGGTATGCACACAAACTGGCATCCACGTGCTATTGATCCATATCTCAACCACCCCTTCCCACGGAGCGGAACCTCCGACGAGTCTAATGTCCTGAAGCAATGGTTCCTTCGGAAGGAACTTCACCCGTTCTTTTTTATTACCTTTTATGATAACCTTTCCTTGCACTAGGAAAACGCTCTTCAATGGAAATTCTAAAGTGATGTTTCCTTCGATAAACAAAACGCCGTCAGACAATATTGTGACGTCACTGATAACTCGGTAGGCATCATTTGGGTTTGTAATATTGAGGACATGATTTAATGTTCCTCCTAAGTTGTTGCCTCGAAGAAAACAGAGAGGTCTGACACCATCGAGTAATTTAGGGCTGGTAGAATTGTAGGAATCTAAAAATGGATAATACTGGATCTGTGCAAGTTCCACTCGATCTTCAAAGTCAAACAATCGGTCTTTTATTTTGCATTCATCTCTTGTTCCCCACCAGTTTTCTTCCGCAAGAAGAACGTGTTCACGGTCTTTAAGCAGTGCTGCTAATTCGTGAGAGAACAAAGGGTTGATAAATGAATTGTACTTTATAGTAACATTGCCTCCTTTTACAGCTAAAACTGCCTGCGTTTTGGTACGAAGGTAATTGCTGGAAAACAGCCGGATTCTTTGATTGTCTAAAAACGTATTGTTTCTGATGGTGACACGGCATTTTGTGGGTAACGTTTCGCAATCAACGAAAAATATGTTCTCCCCTTTATTCTTCGAAAAGATGTTCGATGAAACCTGCAGATTGAAGGGTGAGGAATTCTCATAGGAACACCTTCGCCCATGTCTCACTGTCAGAGCAGGTCCACTGTTCTCGTAATATGTGTTATTAGCCAAGACAGCAGATAACACGTACCATTCAGGGCCATAGATATCCAAACCATATTTTTTGTTTCCCTTTACTTTATTACCAGTGAATAAAAGTTGAACGCTTCTCTGCCATCCATCGTTTCCCCAACCGCAATCTGCAGGATAGAGCGTACAACCACCGAGAGAATTTTTGAAAATTGTGGAGTTTGCAACCTTAATAATATAGTTCTCCGGGCGTTGATCAAATCTATACGTGAGATAAAACAGCACACCGTATTGAATGTTCCCTGAAACATTACAGCTTAGAAGATGAACTGATCGAAGACGAGCTGATTCGGTATCTAAAAACCACAATCCGTTTCGTTTGTTGCCATCAGCAACAAAACCCTTTAAGACAACTTCCCCTCCTTGATTTTCTACGTAAAAACCATCCCTGCCGTTACCAAGAGAAGACGAAGACTCTATGTTTATGTTGGTATTTCCAAACTCGAAAGCATAACCAGATCCGTAATTGTTTGAGGTAGAAACGTTCTCCAAGTTAAGTCCTCCTCTAGAAAAGTAGGTAGCGTAAACTCCTATATTTGAGTTTCCATCAAATTTACAGGAGCTGAAATTTAATCTGGTATCGGATAATCTCGTAAACAGAGCCCCATTTTGCGAATTTTCAAGAGACAGTACTTCCGCTAGTCGAACATAGCAGTAGCGAAATGCCTGTAAGTATACCCCTTCACCGATACTGTTACGAATAAACTGCGAGTTGTAAATGTTGATTGTGGAGTTGACCTGGTTTAAGATGTGCAATCCTTGACCGCCATTTTCTTCAACAAGGCTGTCAGACATTTGGAATGAAAGAGTTCCAGAATCGACTACGATTCCTGACGCTTGGTTTTTCGAGCAATTGACGTTTGTTAATTCTAAAGTACCTGTTATCTCGGTTATATTAACACCGTTATGTTTGTTATGCAGAAACATGGACGTTACAACAGAGATTTTTCCTTGTGTGTTGCTGACATAGAGTCCATTGTAGTTGTTCCCTATCACAGTTGCCCGAGAGATTCGAGAGCTACCAATCAAGTTGTCAATGGTAATACCAGACTTAAAGTTGTTAGAAAAGGTACTGTTTGATATCACAAGTGATGAAGTCCCGCCTACAAATCATCAAAAGCCAATGGGTTAATGTTACGAAGAGCATACATCATCAAAAAAATTTATAGACTTATCGTGGGTAGTCATTTTGTCTTCGTATTGAATAGTTAATTAATTCTCTTGCTTGATTCTCTATTGAGTATCTAGCTTACCTATTGACTAGCTAACTCACTGACCGACTGACTGATCGAACAAACCACCCACCGAAAGAACAAGCGAACGATCGAATAAGCGACCGACAGACCGAACGAAAGGACTGATCGACCGACCGACTGACTGACGGTCTAGTCGACCAAAGCAAAAATTGACGAGGTTACTGATGAAGAGATTGAACAAATACCTTTTTGAATGAGTGATGGACGGCTCAAACGAACAGCAGATACACCAATTCGTCGTATTTAAAGACATAATTATAAATATATAGCTACCTTGATCTTCCATAACGACCATTTCCAAGTTAGAACTGCCTGTAGAGTAGAAGGAGAGTTCCAATATAGAAGTAGAACCAGTCTTAAATGTCTTTCCATTGTAGTCACTTGTAATGCTGTGCAGTCTGGTTTTGATATCTGTGCTTGCATCAGTAAAATTGAGCTCAAATCCACTTCCATTAATTATTCTCAAATACACAGAGATCTTTCTTCCCGGTGAAGCTCTGAAAATCTTAAGAATGCAAATGTTTGTTTTTATTCGTTTCTTACACTGGAAGAGTTTTAATAAAAAAAGGAAGCCGCGTACAGATAAATGTCTCTAGGTTACAAATTACGGCTATTCCTATAGAGGTGCTCAACCGGATAACTCCCTTCTATGAAACCTGGTTCAAAATTTTTACTATTTATATCTCTTTTACGAATACTTTCCTGCGAACTGACTACGTTTGACAGATGGAAATGGAAGAGGAGGCATAGATGTAAGTGTCATCTTCCTCTACCCTTCAAAGAAAACTTATTTTTTCAATCGTTGGCTATTAGTTTTAGATGTTTGAAAGCTGGCGTCTGCATATGTAGAGGAATGAAACTCCTCCTGACCAGGGGTTGTCTTTTTTGCATTGTGATCTTTCCCATTGTACATGAAAAATCCTCCCCTTCGAAAAAAAAACCATTACCTATAACAGGGAAGAAGTGTCTAATTCACATTATTTCGATAATCATCAAAATACTTTTTTTCTTTCAATTGTAATCAAATAGCCAAGGAGCCAGAGCTTTCAGCTCATGGAGACCGTGTTGCTTTCCTCAAAGGATTCAACTGGTTTGATAGAAAAATTAAATTCATCGATATTGGAAGCTTGTCGCTCTACCTCGTAAAATCTTGAATGAAATATGTACCAAAATGTGACATAAACCTGTATATTTTTTAACTAAAGTTCGGGAAACTTGAACCAGAAATCAACTAAAAAAACCTGTTTTCGTAAAGGTGTTGGGTATTTATAGATATTCTACAGTTCACATTAGAGTGATTTTGAGTTCAAAGCGTACTCTGTACTTCTTCTCACCAAATCACTCAGACATTTTAACTAAAACACTCGATCCTACCTTAGTACAATTAACCGGATGATGATTTCCAGCGACATTTAGGAGCAAAGGAAATGAAGCTTTTTCTGGAGTGACAGAACAGAAATTCACTGCCAGGCGCTTATAGATAAGGCCTCCTCCAAATCGTGCACTCTGAACTGTGACGTTTTCAATGACAACATTACCACAGGAGCTCTCGATGTTCACGCCAGCAAGTTTAGGCCCCAGGATTAAAGAATCGATAACGGCCAAAGGTTTGACAAGTTCTTTTATATTTAAGCCAGAGGCGCTATCGTTGATTGTAACATTAAGTAAATCTGGAGCGTTTTTCACGGCATTTACGCCCTCGAGAGCATTCTCAATGTACACGTGCTCCAGCGAAGAGCTTCCTTTCATCTCAGAGGAATTCGTCGGCTCGAAGTAAATACCTTTCCAGTAAAAAATCTCAGCCAAATATGGCAAGAGAGTGTCACATTCAATGCCAACGTCCCGGCTGTGAGCTGAAATATTTGTCGTTGTAACGTAAAAAAGAGGTGATAAAAACAGAAATGTGGTTAGTGGCCTAAAAGTAGCCGATTTTGTACCCTGACGCTTTTACGAAAGTGTTTTTTGATATGGTCTCTGGTACCTGGATACAACCTCTTCCTCCATTGATCTATGTACTGTTTCTCTTTACATTAATATAATTGTATTAGGCTTTCAAGTCGAGTGGGTGAGTTGGCCATTTAGGACAATTTATTTTCACATGGAGACTTAAAGTCCCCCTACCCGATAGTCACACGAAGTGTTCAGCTAGATAGTGTTGGTTTCAAAGCAAAAATTTCAC
Source organism: Pocillopora damicornis (assembly GCF_964200805.1). NCBI lineage: Eukaryota > Metazoa > Cnidaria > Anthozoa > Scleractinia > Pocilloporidae > Pocillopora > Pocillopora damicornis. The sequence continues at coordinate 1,666,125 of NC_142674.1, forward strand.
ATAAAGAGATCCAAATTTACTCAGCCTGATGTCCTAGAAGATCAAAAGAAAGGCGTACACCAATCATTAAAACGCGTAACGAAATCTGAACTTGCAATTGTGATAATTCAAGCGTGAGTAGGCCAACAAGGACAACTTAACCTTTAACCCCTAAGAGTGACTAGCATCTAATCTCTTCTTACAATATCACCACTGAATCACACATTAATGTCATGAGAATAAACAAAATGATCACCAACTAAAGAAACTTGATTGTTGGCCAAATTCTCCTTGTCATCACCTTAGTAAATGTACAGAGAACAGTATGGAGAATACAAATACCAATGTTTTCTCGAAGGAAAGGTTGTCTCCGGTACCCGGTTCTACAGAAAGGTGACTAAGACGTTAAGAAGCCGAGCATTTGTCTCCTGTACTTGATTACTGGTGAGACAGTTTTAGTTACATTAATTAAATAGACTTTACCCGACCAGATGTGGGGATATAATCACTTGCTTTGAGGCCAGAAAGAGAACGTTTCCATGGAAAGGCACATGCGGCAGACAACAAAAGCATTGCTTAGGATGAAATGAACTTACAACATGAATACGGATCACTCATAATCCATCTGTAAGAACAATCCCATAGACTCTTTTCATTTCCTTTACAGCCAACTGTCTTCATCATCACGGGGCCGCTGCCGGGATCATAGTAATACCGCTTTCCCCCAAGGAATCCAAGATGTCTGCAGGCCACGTGCGTATTTGTGAGATCCCAATATCCCCAGTCGTTGCAGACAGTCCCCCACCTTCCATTATACTGCAGCTGAAGGCGCCCGTTGTTGTAGGACGATCCATCTACAAGTCTTATCCCGTGACTATAGAATAAAGCCCCGTCTGTTTTATTGCAAAAACTTGTTTCTCCACAGGGAACCGCTCGGAAAGTAATTCTCTGCGAAGGTTTCCCTTTTGCGTGAAATGATCCACGAACACGAATCCCCACAGATGGAACAAAATTCACAATTGCACCAGGTTCTATAGTTAGAGTGGCATTTTCTGGGATAACAAGGTCACTGGTGACCAAGTATGGCCCATCTGCACGCGCAAGGGTCTGGTTACCAGTAACAGTGCCATTCAACTGTAGTGAAATATTTATCTCGCTCTCACAAAGTCCATATCCGAGAAAGATGGCCAATAGAATGCAGTATTTTAGAAACATCGTGTCTACTCTGATCTATTTTTAAGGAAGAGTAAGAATGAACTGGAATCAATAGACATAAAAGTTCATCTCAAGACGAAATAAACATTTATTTCCCAAATGTTCACCTTTTTAAATGCTGTCACAGACCCTTCGTAGCGTAGCATAATTCGTATCTCAACTTTTACGTTGCTAGCTTCGCCAAATTACGGTAGGGGAGTGCAGGGAAGGGGGAGCGGGGGGGGGTAATCTACCCTCCTTTTACCCTGCATTGGTACGTCCGATGACTTTGACATTTTTGAGAACTAGGGAGAAGGCGACTTTATATCCAAGCTAGGTGGTTGGCGCTCTCAAATTGATGGGAGTCAAGCGACACATCCCTATCAACAGGAAAATTGTACATTGGTGGCAGAGTCGCGAAAGATTTGGGACGAAAAATCAAAGTTAGAGAGACTAGTTCCTGCGATTGAAATTCTTCACGCCTAACGCATGGAGATCGGGACCAGAGATTTTTAGCGAGTGCTCTGTTTTGTCTAAGGTATAAACTAAGTTTCCTTAAATACTCCGAGTTGAATCTAAACTTGGTGTCATATCCCGCAATAAGGAAAAGTGACATGACACTTTAAACATTAATTGCGTGACTGAAGCGAGATCTAGATAAGTCATGTTTGCATTTTTGTAACGCTCGTAAGCTCCTGGAGATCATCCACTAACGGAAAGGTAGCCCTAGAAAGTTGCTGAATTATTTAGCTCGGTTTTCAAATAAAGAGATACATTATTCATTTGGTTAAGAGTGTGGAACAATGAAAAATTCTGAGTACCCCACGAGCAGTCATACCCCAGAATTTCGAGCAGTAAATCAGAATTAGCTTTACATCTGTACCTCGCTAAACCGTTGAGAAACGGTTCGTTCAGGTAAATCATTTTCTGTGTTGTCTCGAGTGACTTTGCGGGGTTTTAAGACGGTTAATTCCCCACTTTGCACTGATGCTCCTCCAAAGGAAAACGAAAAACACAAGGCGTGCAACATCTAGGAACGTCAGGGCCGAAAGTCTCCGGAACTTCGCCGAATTTCTTTCGCTTCCGTGCCCGATTTCCGACATTCGCTCATCATCTGCCGTCGACAAATGATGTGGACCGAAGAGGTTCGTCACAATCCCTTTCGATGAACCGTATTAAATTTCAAATTAATCACTAACTGAGTTCAGATTTCACCCGGCCCTCCCAACGCCAGTACATAATGTGTTGGTCGAAAGACGGTACAAACCAGCCCTGGCGTGGAGAGGGTAAGTGAACTTATTTATCTTTCCGTCATCAAGCGGATTTTGGGGATGAAATGGTACGATTTGCGGAATTTATGAAACATTTCTCGAGATCTCTCGCGTCTTGCCGAGATCGATCGCTGGAAATTACAAATAATGAAATAACTAATAATAAATAATATCAAATAACTGATGTCACGCGGCCTCAAACCCACAGGGTTGTCGGGGCTGTCCTGGTGTACCGGTATACGGGGGAATTCCTATTGTTTTCATATCCATACATGGAGTTGTGACGCAGTTCGTTAATGTTTCGTTCCTTTGTGTACCGGTACACGGGGACACAACTGGGTTGTCTGCCTGTGGTCAATGGATAGAATGTCTGCTACTTAAGTAAACTAGCCTCAAGGTTGCAATAGCTCACAAGAAACAGATATCATCACTGCTCAATGATTACCTCTGTATAAATGTTTCACGTTGGGACGCCGGCGCAACCTTAAGCTCGTCCAACTTCACACTGACTGAAGTGCAACGCTGTCCAAGTGACACAATGAGGTCATTGTGAGTGAGATAATTAGTTTCCATGGAGGCAAAAATAGGTAATAATGAGACAGGAAATCCCGATAGAGATCGATATTGGCTTTACCAAGTCGAATACAATCAGGAGCAGTTTAGTAAATTGAGGGCTCAGTGAATACCTTAGACAAACACGAACTACCGCTAAAAATGCACCAGTCTCAATTGTCTTGTGTTCGGCGTCAGAATCGGAAGTAGCTTTGTGTCTGCGCCTTTCCGAACTATTTAGAAATGGCCATTTCACTCAGGAAATATTAACTGTGCATTCTTTATTGATGTATAAAACTTTACCGAAGAACGGAGACTGCGCTACAATTTCCGCTTCGAAGCGGGCCGAGGACAGATATAAATACTCGAATCAGTTGTAAAAATTAATGCAGAATTATGCCCCTCTGAAATCCGCATAGAATTAGTCTTTCCAATTTGCCACCCCTCTGAGGATACTTTTTCGTTTGTCAGTTCTCGGAACAATCGAAGTCGATCACTAATTTCCTGGGGGAAACAACAAATCAAGAAATAAAGTGGAAATCTCGGTGCTGACCTCATTATTCCTGCTTAACTTTGGAAGTGGCTTGGTTTCACATACGTTCGAATTCATTCATAGAAGTCCATGCACACGCACTATGCTACTGTCATTAGTCTTGTAAACAACAAAGATAAAAATGCTTATGCGCTCGGTGAAGAAACAGATTCCCGTGCATAAACGAGTATGGCGCTAAAGTCTGTCAACATGTTATCGACAAAAATTTTGGTCTTTTATGCATAAATCAGATTCGGAACGAAATTTACTGCAGCCATCCAGCCGCAAGTAAAAAATTGATTAAAAGCGACTTCAACAAGGACAACTGTAGCCAGTTTTCACTCCGTCTTGGGCACTGATTCTGGGAAATTTGGTTGATAGATTCCACGAATCCTAAGCACCAATTTGTCCACATACGTTCCAATGTACTTTCCGTTTGTCAAGAACTGTAACTGACTTACAATATTTTCCAATTACATTAAATAGATAAAAACATAAACCCAAAATGAATAAAAGCAAAATAATTTCAGCCCAGAAATGAACGTCTCCCTTGGTAAATGGTAAAGTTTGTCCACAACTAAGCTCTAAACACACGCCGTATAAGTCAGACCACTCTGCCTTTCATCAATTTTTCCTGATGGTTACAGACGAAAAAAGGGACTTGTTTTCTCGTAATTGGAGAAATATGTCAACTCTGAAGCTTGATACAAAACAACACAGACGAAAAATAAGAACGAATTAATCTCATCTCAGAAGTAGCACACGTTTGATAATCCACGAATGTCGTGATATTCATACAGTTATGTAAGATTTTACATGGGAGTTTTGCGAATGAAAATTGTAATTTCTCTCGATACCTTTCGCCTTTTCTTCTACTGGTGAGAAATTGCATCTTTGAAAATCCGCTATACAGTTCTATGGTGGAAAATGCCTCAGAGGAATCAAACGAAAACGGTCATAGATGATCAAAGCTAGTTTAACTTTCGGGCGAGTATAGAAACCCGCATATCAGTAGTAACAAATGGTAGTTCAATTTGAAATTATTGGTTCGTCGCTTTTCCCTTGGTGATCGACTAAAATGTACGATGATCAATATAAGAAAGGCGAAATCAACGTTGTGCGCTTGAAGAATTTCTCTAGGGAACCGTAGTTCTGTAGAAGCAAGTGACCTTATAAAGCAATTCCCGGAAATGTAGCCCTTGCTATGTCTCGCTTGTTTACAAATTACGAAGACAAACTACGGGGAAAATATATTTCAAGCCATCGAATACCATTTATATTTTTAATTGAAAACCTCAGCGTGATACTGCAAAGATCACAAGTTACGTTGATCCAGTGCATGCTACCTCAAATTCAACAGTTTCCTCATAAACACGAGGTGACCTGCATGTCTCCAAATATGATTAACAAGTCTCTCTAATCTCAGAAAGTCATTCGATCTCAGTATTCAAACACACGTGTCAATCATAAAACTTTTAGGTCTCTGCCATTTCTTTGAATTTCTATTTCTACAGAGTATATTATTTGACAATTTGTTCTCTTCACTGATCATCTTCGCATCACACAATGAGTTAGTCAACGAACATTGAATGTTACAAAATTGGACGTCGTGTCCGCTTTGTTACTCAAAAGCTGTGACCTCTTTTCTTGTGATTGAGCAGCATTTGTTTATTTCAGCCTTGAAGATACTTTGCTGTAAACCGTAAGTAAAATACTCCGTGTGATTAAAATACTTCGTGTAAAGAAGTATAATAACTTGTTCCTATGGATAAAGTACTTCGTCCTAAGCGCCTTGAAAGTGATCCGAATAGAAGCGAGGCCTCCAGGGAATGGAATAATTGGAAAATAACGTTCGACAACTTCGTAGCATTTTTCGTAGCATGCCATGAGCATAAACTGTATTATAATTCATTATCATTCTGGAGAGCATTAAGAAAACGAGAAATGAAAAAAATGACAAAAAGTAGTCTCAAAAATTCCAAAAAAATATATTTTAACCCAACGAAGTGATAAATATACTAATTACTTTTGACAATGAAGGGAAAAGAAGTACCAAATATCCAATTATTGTTGGACGCGCAGAATTAGCAGATAAACAAGCCCTTCTCTGGCAAAAAGCAAAAATATTCTGAACATCTATCTTGTCGAAAAAGATACTTTTTATTGACTGCACAAGTATATGAGAACGGTTTGCAAACGTAAACATTGTGAGCAGTTCACGAAATGCCCAACTGTCCAACTGCAGACACGAGAGTGGCTTCTTTCCCTAACGTTTTTCTTTACATTCTGTACTGTATTTAATATTTTCCTCAAACAGAAAAACAATTCTTGATCATGTAGCCTGATCATTCGGGTGAGACTAGTGAAAGCCTTCCTAGATATGTAAATATGTTTACCTGTTCGTGCAATAGGGGAAATGTAAGCCGGATTTTCATGGGATTAATAGGTCGCATTCTCAACCTAAAAATCTTATCTTCCATTTTATTCAAATTAGTTCATTCAGTTAGTTTTATTCGAGAATAGAGTAACTGGTAAATATACTGAATGACAATGGATAAGAGCCGCATAATTTTGCGAGTCACGCGAAAAACAAGAACTTTTCCTTTTGTACGTCTCTGATGCTGTAGAGAATGCGTCTTTCGGTAATTTCATTTGTGTAAGCTTTTGTCAAGGATTAACCGCAAAAAACGAAGAAGTAATTATTTTCTCTCTCTCTTTGTTAAAAATCGATAAACCGCATCGCAGCTTTTATCTAGAAAGTATGAACTCAAGGCAAAAAGCGGATGATATGCAACTTGTGTGCTTAACGTTATCCGGATATAAGTTCCTCGCACATTTACGACTACTTAATTGAGAAAAAAAAACTTTTGCTCAATGCATAAAATAAACACATGAAAATAGACACAGACGATGAATTCTTTGAATTTTTGTCAAGCGATTGAACCTTGGTACGCAGTGAAGTAACCGCGAGATCTAACGAATTAGCTTTGTAAGTTTGCGACACGGATTGTAATGAACGCAATTTATTTCTCTCATAAACTTTTTAAATGAGGTCTATAGTAGAAGTAAACTCGAAAAAATAGGTAACTAACTCAACCAGAACCGATTTTAAACACTGAATAACGCAGGGACTTAAATCGGCCAAGATGCATACGCAATAACTCAAGCTTTCCCATCTCATCGCAGAAATCTATCTGTAGTGTATCCCCTTTCCATCAGCGTTGAGTGTAATTAATTGCATGCCTAATATGATATCCTAAACTTATCCCCCAGATCTGAAGCAATTCGCCCAGTAACTTTGAGAGCAAAACAAATCCGCTCCTACGTAACAGTTCTCTGATGCGGAAGTCACCCAAGGAAAACTCGGAAAGCTCCTTCACGAGTGAAAACAATAAAGTAGTGACAATTCTAAAGTAAATTTCGTTTCGTAGTTTCTAACTTTCACCACCAACCTGCACTTGCTGCTGTTTATTACTGACGCTTGTAGAATCTTCCCTCAGGTCATCTGTTCGCTTGGTCATCGCTCGATGCACATCCTTTGTTAACGCAGGAACTTTTATCCAGTCTGACACATGGCATTTTCTTTTCCGTATAAATTACCTCATGGTTCTTGTGTGATTAAAAGACTTAACTTTGAAAATTAATTACGCAGGAACTTTTATCCAGTCTGACAAATGGCGTTTTCTTTTCCGTATAAATTACCTTATGGTTCTTGTGTGATTAAAAGACTTAACTTTGAAAATTAATTACGCAGGAACTTTTATCCAGTCTGACAAATGGCATTTTCTTTTCCGTATAAATTACCTCATGGTTCTTGTGTGATTAAAAGACTTAACTTTGAAAATTAATTACGCAGGAACTTTTATCCAGTCTGACACATGGCATTTTCTTTTCCGTATAAATTACCTTATGGTTCTTGTGTGATTAAAAGACTTAACTTTGAAAATTATTTGCAATCTATTAGATGTCCCTCGGTGAAATGTCACAAAAGTCGTTTACCAATGAATTAAGGAGATCATGACTTTTCAAGTTAAGGTGGTACGATACAAAAAAAACGCAATTTTTGTTGAAAATGAGTCCATTTTTTTCTCATTTGATTTCACCTCTAAAGGCTTTTGTTTAATCGTCCCAAATGTCTTTTTGCGAATAATTTGTAATAAAATAGTAATAAAATGCAATTTCTAAGGCACTGTTGTTCCGTTGCCATGGAAACGTATTTTTAAATGCGTCCTTTTAGGGCCTAAAAGTGCGATTTCCACCCAGGCCAAAGCAAACTGATTGCATCTTGAGTAATCTATTGGGAGACTGGGGCCCAACAATGACTTTCAGCCTCGTTTTGATATGTTTCGGTGAACGGCCGTTATTATCAATCATTTAGTTTGGAATTTTCGCAAGTGAGAGAGCTTCAATCATCAAAATGGCGAAATTTTTGTCTCAGAGACGTAAGAAGCGTAAATTTTATGGAAATCGCTTTACAAATAGTTCAAGAATTAACGAAGAAGAGTCGATTGCTGTCGAAAGCACTTCGAGTGGGATACGTGAATCCACAGATGGCATTTCACATGATCAAAGCGAAGCGAAGGAATCTTCGGCTTCGTATCGAAAGCTTCAATCAACTATATCAAAGGTCTGTTGAGCTGCACAATCTCAGGTACACTGAATTTTATGGGGATGGGGACAGCAAGAGTTTTTCCAGGATAAAGAATATTTATCAAGATGCTGGAATTTTAGTGGAAAAGAAAGAATGCATCAGTCACGTGCAGAAGAGGGTTGGAACTGCACTTCGCAAATTAAAGCGTGACAATCCAGGCCTTGGAGGCAAAGGGAAACTCACAGACAATCAAATCGATAAACTGCAGAACTATTATGGCATTGCCATAAGGTTCAATGTTGGAAATTTGGCTGGAATGAAGAAAGCTATCCATGCTAGCCTCATGCATTGTGCCTCAAGTGAGGCATGCCCACTTCATGACCACTGCCCAACAGGTAATGCAAGTTGGTGCAAGTATCAAAAGGACAAAGCCAACCATAAAAATCTCTTTAAGCATGGACCTGGCCTTTCTTTACCTGTTATTGCCAAGCTAAAGCCTGAATATATTCGACTTAGTGAGAACAACTTGCTGCAGAAGTGCTTACATGGCAAGATGCTTACATGGCAAAGGATTCCAAAAGAAATTTATGTTGGAAGAGAGACATTGGAATTAGGACTTTATGATGCTGTTTCTTATTTTAATATTGGTTCAATTAGTATAATTAAGCTTTTCCAAGCCCTTGGTATTCCTCCTGGAAAATATACCAAGGATGGGTTTCAGACTCCAAGACCAGCTTAGAGTTAATATTGCACAACATAAAAGCAAAGCTACTACCAAGAAGCGATACAAAGTGATTAGGGACCTTAAAAAACGAAAAGATGATCATAATAAGCAAACTAAAGGTGTCATCTATGGCCTTGGTCAGTTTTGAACAGTTTAATTCATGGAAACTGTGTTTAAGTCTTGAAAAAATCAGTTTAGAAACTTTAAACCAGTTTTCTCTCAATTTTGAATTTTGTGAAACTACCGACACTCTAACAAAGATAACTTTCCAGGGTTTTATTCAATTCTTCTCATTTTTGGAGTGAGAGATCTCTGTATATTTTTGCATGCAATGAACTAGAAACATGTACTTAGGTGCATCTTTTGTTGTTAAATGACCAAAATGAGATTGCTTATCTTATCAATTCCTGAAAGTTGTTGTGTTTTCTTTAATATTTTCCATTCTATATGACTGAGAGGTGTTTTGGTAGTTCATTGCATGCAGGTGCATGTGAAGATCATTGTCTAAAAATTTTGTGAATTTTTAATCTAATGTTTAAGAGATATGACTGTTCTTGTTCGGGTGCCTACTGGGAGGCATCATTTGCTAATTCTCAGCAGCAATAATAAAATATCAAGTCAAAAACTGCAAAAATATAGTTGTCTCCATGTGTCATTTCAGGTGACATAGATAACTTTTTGTAAAACAACATATGAAAAAATGTTGATTTTTTGAGGGTTGTACCACCTTAACCTAAGATACGATGTTCTGTAAAATGTCCTTAAACAGAGGGAGTAATTGATAATCAAAGTAAAGCTGTCCCGGTTTCTTTTTATTTTGTTTTGCTGCTGATTTTATTGCCAAGAATTGCTTCTCACCCTTCCCTCTCCAACTACCCTTCAGGCCCAGTCCTTCGCGTTGAGATTGGAACGCCTAGCAAAAATTGTCTCTGTCTTTGCAGCACGATGCCAGTTAACAACAGGAGAATTGCAGGACCTGAAGTCACCCAACCAGACATTTTTACGGTATAAAAAGCATTCGATAAACCTCTGGTACTAAAGGAATAGAATCCTCTTCTTTTTCAACTTGCGTTGTGTACCTTGGTTGAATGATTTTGTCTCTTACTTCAGATTAGTGAAGATGGTTTACGAAGAGATGGCCGGAAAACAGGCGAACTTCGACCGATGTGTAAGTTGACCCTAGCAACAGATAAATTAAAGTAGTTCATAGAAAACATGAAATATGAAGGAGAAGTTTCTTGAAGGTGGTCATCTGTACAAAGCACTAGGTACTGAAAACTTAAAACAGATATTTGTGTCGCCTGTGTGAAAAAGTAGTCTGAGGAAACAATTCTTATTGCAAAGATATTATTCAGACTCCAAGGAATTAATTTGGTAATGCATAAAATTCTGAATGGACTGCTTTAAGTCGGAGATCAGATCAACTAGCTTAGTATGATAGTCACTTTAACATTTAAGTAAATGGTGTAATTAAGCAAGGCTGTGCTCTAACGGCGCCCGGTCGCCTGAGGCGACTAACATTTGGCCTCGTGCGACTGAAAATATTTTCTTGGTAGCCCGGCCGGGCGACTGGCTGGTGTTGGTTTCTTGATTTACAGTCAAAAGAAAAAAAGAAAATGTTGTTCAATCGGGCGCGCGTCGATATTCAAAGGTCGTTCCACGTGAATTTACGTGTAACATAATCATCGACTTTGATCGTGACAAGCTGCACAGTTTTCGATTTTAACCGCTTTTCCAAATAGTATTATACTTTTCCTTTAAATTAGGATGGCTCGTTAGTTAGTTTTTGAAAAGCAATTGTTACTTCTGCTCTGACAGGCGTAAAGTACGGTCGATGATTAATAAATCGCTAAATGAACACGGGAATCTAAATGATTAGTAAAAAGAATAGTTTTCTTATTTTTGACCGAAACATTTTAATAAAAATTACCTAAACAGACCTTAATCTTACTTTTCATTAAAAAAAACATGAAAAATTCGGCAGCTTGCCCTTGTTTCTCATGGCGCGAAAACTTTGATGGGTTTCATATGACAACATGCGGGTTTTTTTTTCGCACGCTTTGGCTAAAAATTAGCGAGTTCGCTGATCAGCAGAGCAGTATAGCGGCAATGTTTTGTTGAAGAAAAGATGGATGAAGATCTTGCTGCCTTGTTTAAACTCTTGGACTCCCACATAAAGGGGAATAGTGACTCGGAAGACGATCAGCTTAAACGCTTTTTGTATACCCTGGAAAAAAAGTACGAAAAGCAAAAGGAATTTATTCGCAAGCTGGGATGCAATGCCCACGTGGGCCTTAAAGAAGATGAAATGGCAAATGCATTGATTCCTGAAGATCTTCCTGAGTCTGCAGAGAAAAAGTACAAGGCAGTGAAAACAACTGGAAATGGTGATTGTTTGTATAATGCTGCATCACTGACTGATTTATTAATTTGGGCGACCAACTAGGAGGCCCGGGCACCTCAGCTAAAATGTTTGGGAGCCCTTTGGGCTCCCCGAAATTTTGATTTGGGCGACCATCTTTTAGGCCTGGGCACCCAAGCTAAAACGCTTGGGAGCCCGAAGGGCTCCCTGAAATTTTCCTTAGAGCACAGCCTTGTTAAGTGTGTCTGTTTTGGTTGATATTGAGGTACTATTATTTAGTTTTACTGTTAGTATTAATGGTAAGTTCCTCTTTTACTACATTTTACAGTTTTGTATTTAGGGGTAGTTAGTCAAGCCAGGGGCTCAGAGGAACACCAAAATTACATGTGCTGTGTATTCTTACAAGATTATGTAATGGAACTTGTACACATGAAAATCTCCAGAAGTTTCAAAGGCCAAAGCCGAAGGGTAAACAATTCCCACCTGGGACTTTGCCCTTTCAAAAAATTTGGATCCCTTGAATAAAATATTATTGTTTTCTTTGTGGCTTTGTGTTTCAAATTGAAATAAGTAATTGAAAATCAATGTCAAGGTTTGTGACAGTCAGGTTGATGTGTTCAAAATGATACAAAGTTGCCAATTTGCTCTTTGATTCGCTATTCATTGCTGACTTCACAGGAATGCAATATTTATAGAAACATGTTCATTGATTGTTAGTACTGGACACAAAGAAAGGAATGTCAAGGGAGGACTTTCATGTTCAATATTTCCTTTTGTTCATCATTTCAGTTTAGAATAAGAATGCCAAATCAGTTTTGCTTGGACTCAGTGTTAGATATGGGCCGAGAGAATCACAGAGACAGCAAGAGTTTAGTGAAAGGCTAATAGTATAATTTTATAAGCCATTATACAATAATGTACTTTTAACAGTACAGCTAGTATGTAGAATGCTTAGTAAAAGTTCTTTTGAATAATAAGCAGTTTAGAAGATGTTTATCTTAGATATTGTGTTAGTTTGGTTTTTAGTGTATTTTTTGAATGTGATCATTTGTTGACTTTGACTTTTGTTTAGTACCAGACACAAAAATTTCAACATGATTCAAGGTAATGAAATTAAAACCAGATTGAAGAACTTTTAATAGGAAATTAATGATAGAGTCAGCAATATATCCACCAAATATACTGGATTTATTATTATATCAATGAATTATAATGCACTGTATGATGTTTTGTTTATTCTTTCTTTTTAACCCTTAAACTCCCAGAAGTGATATACATGTAACTTCTCCCTATAATATCCATACATTATTAAGCAAGCAGGTAATGAAAATACTCAAACTTAGACGGGTAGAAGTTATTATCTTGATCTATCACCAAATTCTTGTGACTAATTTACAAGGGAATGAGTCGAAGCTAGAAGGGAGAATTAACAATTAGATCTTGGGAGTTAAAGGGTTAATGTATCAGAAATAATCTTGAAGTTTTGTTTTAAAGGGAAAGCTGACTTGTGAGTTCAAGTTTGCACCATTTTCATTCTGGCAAAGGTGACAACACATGCAGGTGATTACAACTAGCTGTTGTGATGGAAGATTATTAAAATAAGGAACTAAATGATTTGATGCAGCAGCTATAATATGTTTTTCATGTAAGATATAATTTGGATCTTTCTTAACTTTCTTTTATGGGAAGCTGGGTAATTAACCAAGAGGACCCTAGCTTTTTGTCCAGATTTCCTGAAAGTTTGCTGGCAACCATTTATAACCCAGAGCCAGATTGTTCAAAGCTGGGTTTAGATTACCCAGGATTAATGTGAAATCTGAATACAGATCTGAAAGCTTTAAAAGAAAATTCAGTATAATTCATTTGTCTAGAATGTGATTATTGGATTCTCTACAAAGAATAGAGAAAATTATCCTAAAGAGGCTTTTGAATATAGGAATAAAGAAACTTTGATGAAAATTTAACCTTGGGTTAGCACTAATTGACCTTCAAACATCTCAGACCTAGGTGGAGACTCCCTGAGGTAAATTCAGAAAGAGCAGCTTTGCCAAGTTTGAACAATTTTTGCCATCATAGCTGGTAGAAAGAAAGATATCTTAGCAACTACATCCTGTTAATTTTCTGGAAAAAGTGACCAAATTAGAAGCTTGTGTTTAGTAGTTAATCATGGATCAAGCTCCAACATTTTTATTTCTTTATTTTGAGGTTCAACGCTATTGATGCTCTGTTGTTTCCTCTTTCTCTTTCCTCAAAATTATGCTGTTATTCTCTCCCACTGACGCAGCACCACAGTTTCTTGAAAAACTTTCTCCCTTAGTTACAATCGCAGTTGCTTAGTCTCTTGAAAAAAAAAAGTATTAGGTTTCCTGAAAGCACTTATATAAATCCTTAATTTTTGTGAGGAAACATGCAAATACTACCTCGTTTAAATTTTAAAGGGCACATTTTTTTTTAAGGTAATAAAGAAGGTCAAAAACGTGCGCTGGTTTGCAATTTCAGGAAGCCAGTTCAGTTTTCAGTTAGCCTTAATGAACTGTAAAACCTGCCAATCAGCTGAAAGCTAAAGCAATGAAACCAGTCCCGCTAAATAATGTTTGCAAATAATATTGCTTTTAGAGACAGACAGAAACAAGACAATTATTTTACTGTTGATAAGCAACACGAGAAACAATCAATTTTATGGACTTTTGCCCAGGGCAATTACCAAACTTAATGAAAAATGGCCCCTTTCGCAGCCAATCAGCATTCAATAAATGTGTCTAAGTTTTAAAAGGTGAAATCAAGAGCTATTGTAATTTCACAAAGTACCGTAATATTCCCTTGAAACAGGCAGTGTGAAAGTATGTTCTTAAAAAAAACAACGGAATGACCCAGCCAGGTCTTTACCCCAGGCCTCTCAAGCCAAACTTCGGCACGCTCACGATTTGGCCACCGTGCCTTCTACAATAGTCCTATTTACAATGATAAAAGTGTTGCACCATTTGTTAATGAAAAGAGCACAATTGAACATGCATGTATGCGTCTATGCTATGATAATTTCCAGGTAACTCTTCTTTGGCAGACTGTCATCTAGATTTCTACAACAAGAAAAGAGTTCTTAATCAAAGTATCAAAAAGAAAGAAACTATGTGGTATGTTCACCATACTTTGAAGCCCACTTAGACTGATATCACAATGCAGTGTCTTGAAGTGTTTTCAAAGAAAACAAAAATACGAAAACTGGAAGGTAATAATCATTGTACATGTCACATTACGGTAATTTCTTTTAGAATACATCATCAGTTCTTTAGCCAGCCCCACAAGATCCGCCGATCAGAATGGTCAACGTTAGTGTTGTTGCTTTTTTACTGCTGAAGTTTCATCCTGAAACGAAAAAATTAAGGAAGTCAAATCATGACAAAATTGGGCAAAAAGATAGTAAATGGTAACGCTCTAATTCGATGATCAATCAATTTATCAACCCTAGCTTGCTTGGGAGAAACATCTCTCTTCTGACAAGGAACACCTTATGGTAGGGACAAAAGCCTTCCAACTGTCCCCTTGTTGGAAACTGTACGTTACATTTATTAATCTTAAACATAAGTGATTTCGTTTATCTATTACATAACCAAACCGCATGTATGCAGCACGTGTCTTATCGCCCCATATATGGTGCTGTTCCACGTGCTTACAAGGAGACGTGATGTGTTTTTTTGTGAGAGTTGTGAGAGAGAGTTAATTGGAGTGTAATAGCAAAATCGAACCAAGAAATAAATCGTGAGTACGCTAGCTTTTGCACGTTTTCGACACAGTGGCGACCCTGCCAGGACAGCGTTGGAAATCATGGAGACACAGATTGCCGAACTTGAGGGCAAATTGAAGACGTTGAATTTTCGCTTGAAGAAGACAGGAGATGTCTTAAAGAAAGACGACCGAACAGCCTTTGAGAGACACAAAGTTTCGGTTGAAGCCCTAGTGACTACGGTAGTGAAGTTAAAGGATTCCATTGAGGAACAAAAGTTTACGAACGGCGAAGACGACGAAGCGGTACAAGAATGGGCCGACGAAATCGAGCTAGTCATTAACGAAGGAGACGCCTGTATACGCGAACTGGAAGAACGAATTGAGCAAATCGATCGCAATCTGAAACACGCAACCGTGCTCTATGAGCACAAGAGAGAAGTCGAACTAGAGAAAGAGAAAATGATGCAACAACAAGAAGCTATTAATCGAGCACATGCGGAGGAATTGGAATTTGAGAAGAAGAAGTTGGAGCTCAAACAAGCTCAAGCGGAACCGCCGGAAAATATGCACGGCCAAATGGCTAGCAACGTGGTGAGAATGCCCAAGCTCGTGATCACAAAATTTGACGGGACGCCGCAAGATTGGCTGCGTTTTTGGGGACAGTTCCAAAGTGAAATTGATGATTCCAGTGCCCCTGAAGTCACAAAGTTCTCTTACTTGAAAGAATTAGTGAATATGAAGGTGCGAAATCTCATCGACGGTCTTCCGTTTACGCCTGAAGGTTACCAAAAAGCTAAAGATTTACTCACAAGAAGATATGGGAAAGCGAGTGAAGTCGTGGGAACCTACGTTAGGAATATTTTGGAACTACTCACCATGCGCGAGAGAAACGTAAAGAAGATACATGAATTTTACGAAGTACTACTGTTCAATGTAGAGTCATTGCGAACATTGAAGAGCTTATCCAAATTGGACGCCGCGGTTCGATTTACATTCGACAAACTTGAGGTAATAAAGAACGAACTTGCTATGATAGATGAAAAATGGTGTGAATGGACTTTTGTAGCATTCTTAGAGGCGTTGGAGAAGTAGACGACTAATAATCCCATTTCAGACGAACCGAAATCAAAGAGTTCAAATTTCCGTCGAGATCAATCCAGAGCTTTTCTTACCAAACAACAAGAAACCGGAAACCAGTCGAGGGCGAGCCCAGGGGCGTGTCTTTATTGTTGTAGCGAACAACATAAAGCAATTAACTGTGAAAATGTCCAAAGCATTGAAGAAAGGAAGAAAATACTTGCCGATAAGCGCTTGTGCTTCAATTGCACCGGAGCCAAACACCGGGCCAACGATTGTAAGAGCAGAAATACTTGTAAAATTTGCGATGGAAAACACCACACTTCGATATGTGACAGGAAGGAGAGACGAGAACCAGGTATGACTGCAAATTTAATTGACGATTCCAGTGTTATCCATCCCGTAGTAGTCATAAACATGGGTGGATATAAATTCAGAGCTCTTTTGGACAGTGGCGCTAGCCATTCGTATGTTTCGTCAACTGCGATTGAGTTACTTAAAGCTAAAGTGAAGAGTACGAGTTTGCGTCAAATCGCCATGCTTACAGGCGTTGAAACCAGAACTATGCAAGTATACGAAGTTGTCATGCATTCCGTAACTGGAGATTTCTCACTAAACGTGAATGTCACGAAAATCGAAAAAAGGGAACTGTTGACCTTAGACAACCCAAAGTATTCCGACCTCGTAAAAAATCACCCTCACCTGAGAGGTGTTAAGATGGACGATAGTGATACCAAGGCTCGCTTACCTGTGCACGTGATTATCGGCGCTAATGACTTTGCCAAGATACGGACGAGTGATCGTTTACGGGTCGGACGTAAAGGAGATCCAGTAGCAGAGCGTACACGTTTCGGGTGGACTGTAATGTCCCCCGGAACAGATCTAGGCAACGCGTATCTTGCCGTGAATTCTACGGTGGATCACAACCGACTCTGCGCCCTAGATATCCTAGGACTAGAGGACAAACTATCTACTCTCCAGAGCGACGTCCACGAAGAATTTAAGGAGCAACTGGCTAGGAGTCCAGACGGCCGATACGAAACTGGACTACCCTGGAAAGGGAACTGTCCTGAGTTGCCCAATAATTGTGCGGGCAGTGTGCGCAGAGTGAACTCTCTTCTACGGAAATTAAAGAGAACTGATATGCTAGACCAGTACGACGACATTATTCGGGAACAGTTAGAAGAAGGTGTGGTTGAGAAAGCACCAGCGAAGGTAACAGGCAAAGAATTCTACATGCCCCACCGAGCAGTAATACGTGAGAATGCCGAATCAACCAAGCTACGAGTGGTATATGACGCCTCGGCCCGTGCGTATGACGGTGCGCCTTCTTTGAATGAGTGTTTACACACTGGCCCCCCACTACAGAATGAGCTGTGGAATGTTATTGTCCGCAACAGATTCCATCCCATTGCAGTTGCCGGAGATGTGCGCAAGGCCTTCCTGCAGATACGTGTTAAGGAAGCTGAACGTGACGCATTGAGGTTCCACTGGATTAAAGACAAATCGACCGGAGAACTAGAAGTGCTGAGGTTTACGAGAGTGGTGTTTGGTCTTGCTCCTTCTCCTTTCCTACTCAATGCCGTGATACAACAACACCTGGAAAATGTGCAGTCCGAGTACCCAGGGACTGTACAAGAAATTAAGAACAGTCTGTATGTAGATGATTTGATTGCCGGAGATACTACTAGGGAAGGTGCGCAACAGCTCAAACATTATGCAGTAGAGATCTTTAATCGTGCAAGGTTCACCTTGCATAAATGGCACTCAAACGTGTCAGAACTAGAAAGCGACTGTACCGATGACGAGCCTTCGTTTGCTAAACAACAGCTTGGTGCATCATCAGCTCGTGGAGAGTGCAAACTACTGGGACTCAAATGGGACAAAGGGGATGACACTTTACATGTTTCACTCCCATCTCAGCCTGCTACATTGACCAAGCGGGGCATCCTCGCCAACTTAGCGAAGATTTATGACCCGTTAGGACTCGTGTCGCCTGTAATGTTAGAAGGGAAACAAATCTATCGAGAAGCCAGTGAGATGAAGTTGAGCTGGGACATCCCACTTCCCGAGGGGATTACGAAACGGTGGCTAAAATGGGAGAAGAATGCACCGGACGATGTGTACTTTCCTCGCAGTCTTGTTCAGTACCAGGAACCGATCGACAATATCAAACTTCATGCATTTGGTGATGCAAGTATTCACGGTGTGTGTGCTGCTGTTTATGCTGTGGTTACACAGGCGTCAGGCGTGACGCAGGGTCTGATTGCCGCCAAATCCCGCCTTGCCAAGAAAAGTCTGACGATTCCTCGTTTGGAGCTCGTAGCAGGCCATATGGCAGTCAACTTGTCTACGAATGTGCGGGTTGCGCTAGAAGGCTTCAGTATGACGGAGGATATACAGTGCTGGCTCGACAGCACTGTAGCCCTACACTGGCTGAACGATGACGGAGAGTACCGCCAATTCGTGGCTAATCGGGTTAAAAAGATCCAGAGCCACCCGAACACGCAGTGGAGACATGTACCGACATCCGAAAACCCTGCTGACCTGGGGAGCAGAGGTGGCAGTGTGAATGAAGCACAGCTATGGTGGAAAGGTCCACCGTGGTTATCCGACCGATCCCAGTGGCCTGCTAATATTGTGACAAAGGCGACGGATGACAGCAACGCAGAAAAGAAGGTTCAACGAGAACTTTTTGCGCTCGGTGTTGAAGCAAACAATGACTTTGACACTGTTCTCGAGAAGTTCGGCTTGCGTAAAGCCATGAGAATTTGTGCATGGATCTTGCGGTTCAATCACAATTCTCGTCACCCTTCCAAGAGAATCATAGGACCTCTTACGACGGAAGAAATTCAGCAACAAGAAATGTCCTGGATTAAGCGAGCGCAGAGCCAAGGGGCAAAGACGGTCAAGTTTGCCAGTGACCAGGAACAACTGAATCTACAACTAAACACCGATGGTGTATTGGAATGCCGAGGACGCATTCAGGGTGAGTATCCGATTTACTTACCAGATTCTAATTCTTTCACAGTGGAAACAGTGAAGCAAGCGCACGGGGTAACTCTCCATGGGGGAGTCAGCATGACTATGGCTAAAGTACGAGAAAGATTCTGGGTGCCAAGGCTTCGACGGCTTGCTAAGAGAGTAGTGAAGCACTGTTTTGGATGCAAGAGGTTCCAAGCTCAGCCCCTTCATGACCCACCGCCAGGTGATCTACCGAAGTCACGTACAGAAGGGAGCACACCATTTGACGTCATTGGGGTGGACTTCGCAGGACCAGTCAAGTATAGTGGCAAGAGCAAACCAGAGAAGAAAGCCTACGTTGTACTCTACTCCTGTTGTCTTACCCGCGGAATCTTCCTGGAAGTACTTCCCAGCCTAGAAACAAGCGAATTTATCAAGAGCTTTAAACGTCTGATCGCGAGGAGAGGTCGACCATCCCTTGTCTACTCGGACAACGGTTCTACCTTCACAGCTGCGGCAAAGTGGCTGACGAAAGTGAAGGAGGATGAGAAGTTCCATTCATTTTTGAGTGACCAATCCATTACTTGGCGCTTTAACGTGAGTAGAGCACCATGGTGGGGAGGACACTTCGAAAGACTTATTGGCTTATTTAAGTCTTCATTCTACAAGTCTGTGGGTCAGGGTCTGCTAGACTGGGACGAGCTCTGCGAAGTAGTCCTTGACATCGAAGTGTCGCTTAACCATCGACCTCTTAGTTACGTGGAGGATGACCCGCAGTTCCCTACACTAACACCCAACTCCTTCCTGTTTCTGAATGCTAACATTTTACCTGAGTTCGAGCCACATCGGCTCGAAGACCGTGACTTGAGGAAACGTGCGAAATTCTTGAAAGCTACCAAAGATACAATGTGGCGTCGCTGGACCACAGAATACCTTAGAGCTTTGAGAGAGAGGCATAAACTTAAACACAACACCAAACCTAACAGCTTGTCCGTAGGAGATGTTGTTATCATTAAGTCTGAAGAGCGAAACCGAAATCAGTGGCCCATGGGGGTAGTAGAAGAATTATTCAGTGGTCGTGATGGTGTTGTTAGGGCAGCGAAATTAAGAGCAGGCAGAGGATTCATGGAACGCCCAATCCAACATCTCTATCCATTGGAGTTGTCCTGCGATCGAAACCCTCTGCCTTGTAATGACCCACCTTTGAACCCCAACTGCATTGGAGTTCCGACCGCGACGAGATGCAGCTGTGGCAGCACGTCAGCGAATACAGGACATTGCCGAGCAAGACACTTGAATGTGTTTACTAAAGAAACTTTATTTTTTATGCTTATTTCTTGTTGTGTTATGGAGTCTGTTCCACTTACATATGCCTTGTTCCCAAGTCATATGGGGGAGGGTGTTGGAAACTGTACGTTACATTTATTAATCTTAAACATAAGTGATTTCGTTTATCTATTACATAACCAAACCGCATGTATGCAGCACGTGTCTTATCGCCCCATATATGGTGCTGTTCCACGTGCTTACAAGGAGACGTGATGTGTTTTTTTGTGAGAGTTGTGAGAGAGAGTTAATTGGAGTGTAATAGCAAAATCGAACCAAGAAATAAATCGTGAGTACGCTAGCTTTTGCACGTTTTCGACACCCTTTCAAATTTCAAATGTTAACAGTCAACTATTTTAAGTTAATAATAACCCATGCCGAGAGAGCCATTTTCAGGGCAACAAAAACATCGTAGAGTTTAATCATATTGATCAACAAATACAGTAATCATGCACTACAGTAATCATGCACTACAGTAATCATGCACTACAGTAATCATGCTGCAAAACAAAGATACTATATCACTTTTGCCCCTGTTGAGTCTGACTACATGAGAACATTCTAAGTAACGGGTGCAAAAATATAGTTAATCACACCTATTATTACCGGGCTGGAAACCACCCATTATTAATCGCCAAACAGATGGAAGGGGAAAAGGGGGTAAGGGGGAAAGGGAGAGTCGACAGAGTATAAAGGGAGAACTATATTTTGACTGCCAACAAGGGGAGATCACTCGAACACTACACAGCCTTAGTGGGGGATCAGGTAAATGTTCTTGTGACACAGCCAAATCCCTCCCATCTCCCCTACCCAGACAATTAAAAATTACCAGTTCTCAGTTGGGAGATGATTCTAGGTCTAACAAAAACCCCGACCCTGAAAACTCAAATCCCTGCAAAACTTGAAATCATGCAAATAAGTTGGAGTAAGGGGTCTGCGTAAATGGTCTCTTAAGAAGCTTAGTTATGTTCGTCTTCGCCTTTTCCGGCTTTTTCTGAAGTTCAGAATTATGTTAAAGACTCGCTATCTAGCAGGCTTAAAGTCTCTAAATCTCTGTCCCTCTGAGCTCAAGCTCTTTCTTTTACTATCTAGCATGGGCCTGGCTGTCCCTCTGAGCTCAAGCCCTTTCTTTTATTATCTAGCATGGGCGTGGCTGACCGACGTGCCCATGCCTCCAAGTGTTGTCTTGTGTGTTTGGTTGCGTAGAGGAGGCAAAATATGTAATTTGTGTAAATTGGAATTGACATAAATTATTATTTTGCCGGCACGGAGCGGTGAACTGGGTTCTAGTGTAGCACGCGTGAGACCGCGGTTGGGGGGTATGAAATAGTGAGCGGTTAGTTATGCGTGTCATTCTACGGTCGGCCTCGTCGCGTCAACTTGCTTTGTTTAGTTTAGTTTTCACTTACTCTGTTAGCCTTAATCTCTTTACCATCCGTAGTGGTCCCTATCTCTCTTAGCTATTTTATGTAGTATCTCGTTTTCTGCTCATATTCATATTATTAGGCTTTATTTTGTTAGTTTTGCCCAATAACCCCAAAGGCGACACCATAGCATAGCTTAGAGTTACACGGTCCCCATTTTCCAACAGTTGGTTTTTTCAGGTTTACTTTTCCGGCCGTGGCGTGTTCTTAGAATTACTGTAACAGTGGAGTTTTTTCACGTGAGTTAGTAAAGTGCACATGGGCCTGGCTGACCGCTCCATTCGACATACAAACATTTCGGTAATTCAAACCGGAATTTTTGGTCGAATGGAACGCGCCCCAGGAAAGAGAAGCAGGAAAATACGTCGGAAAACAACAATGGGTCGAGTATTTGAAACAACCTTACCTGAGACAATCTTTCTTGTCATGTTTAAGACAACCTTTCTTGTCCTTTTTCCCTCTGTAACTTAGATGGAAGCGTCAAAGTCTTAAAATTGTTGTCTGGTGTGTGGAAGGAAGTGATCTTCTAAAGGCGAAAGATTATACAAACGACTTCGAGTCTTATGATTGAATAATAATAATTATAATAATATATAATATATATAATAAAATAATAATTATTATTATAATAATGGCTTTATTCTGCATTTCCTCAAGGTGGCTCTTCATCTGCAAAATACATCTCCTTAAAAATATATCCGCTAAAAAAATTCAAATAAGTTATTTCTACCAAAACGAAATACATCTGCTTAGAAATAAAGTTACAAATATAGGAGACGTAAAATAAGTATACCTATTTAGCAATGTAAAGTAAAAACTACATCAAGCTGAAAGGCTATCTTTCTTTGACCTTTTTCATCAAATGCTTAAGGATCATTTAAGAGAACTGATTGAAGTCAGTACAGTTCCTTACACATTCAGTTAAAATATTAAAGCTGTTAGCAACTTGATCTTGATAAATGTGTGATACCACTAGTGAGATTTCCAGCCTGTATAGCTGTGCTGGACCTCAGAGTCCAACTGTACTTGAATTTCTTCAGTTGCAAGTAACTTGGCCATTGGCCTTGTGATATGACGTCAACAACTGCCATTCGATCGATGTAGATGATGTTGTCTGTGAAGGATGCAAGAGGCCTGTCGAAGAGCACAAACGTATTGGATATTGTACTTTTATCATGTCATTGCCATCTCAAGTTATTGTTGGTCATTTGAAGTACTCACTTTCCCGTGAGCATTTTGTAGACTTTCAACTCTTCTGCTAGGGCAATGTAATTACAATTTCAGCCAAAAATTAAAGAAGTTTTCAAGGAAATGTGTAGCAGTTAGAGGAGAGAACTAACAATGATATCCAAGGAGTTTAGGGGTTAAGAAGAATATACAGAAAATTATCATGGAAAGTTTCTTTGTGTTTTCACCTTTCCCAGTGCACTGTAGTTCTCCTTTAAACTGTTAGCCTTTTGAGATCCTCTCAAAATTACTACTGTCTCTCTATGGGTGAAGAAAACTTCACAGTATTTAAACACAAACTTTTTGATGTATTTAGTATTATACCTGGCATTTTGACATCCTTTCATGTATTGTTGCTTAGTAATTGAAGACTATATAATCTTGTTTTCTGTTTGCCAGGCAAGCTGTAAGTTGTGTCTTCTGAAGGAAATTGTGACTGGAAAATGCCATTACTAAATAAAAATGTAAACTATGCCTTTGGTAAATGTTGGAGTAAATCTCTTATTTTGCAATATGGAACTTTAAATGGTCCAAAGAGAGTTTTTCAACAGAAAATGGTTCTTTTCTTCCTCACAAACAAGTTATTCTCGTGGGTCAATGTCAACAAATATTACTCAGGTTAGAGACAAATTCAGTTGACAAGTTAATTTATGATTTATAGTGCCAAAATGACACGATATAGAATTGACATGAGCTCTTTCTCATTTGCCACAAAGAACAAATTTTCCTGCCATGTCCTATACCTACGAAGTCTCTATTTTTTAACATCTCAACTGTCTCGAGGTTTGCATACCCCAACTTATCCGCAACAAGTTACTCATGATAGTTTAACTACTACGAACCAAGTCACTCCCTAAATAAACTACTCCTCTGGTAAGAGGAGGGCAGGTTAACTCTCTCACCCCCAAGAGCGTCTGGCATCTAATTTCTCCTAATAGTGTCACCCTTGAATCAAATGTAAAGGTTATGAATATAAAAGAAAATGATTACCAATTTAAGAAGCTCCTTATTCTCAAGAATTCTTGTCAGTATCATGGGAAATGTAAGGAAAACTGGAGGAAAATATGAATGCTCAGGGTGGGGAGGGAAAGGGTTAAGTTTTGCGAAACCTTTGGCTTGTTTTATTCTCTTGCTTAAGAGGATTCAAATACATTCACACAAATATACAACAGCAGTGTTTAAATTTATTCAGCATAACAAGAATAACTGGTTGATGGCATAGATAACCGGCAGAACATAGACTGCGATCCAAACTGCGAGGTCACCAAGTGTACGGATAAGATGTCTTCAACGAGGTTTCCATCATCAAGCAACTGTTGCGGGCATCTTGGCTTTAGGGATAAAAAAAATCCCAAACGAGTAAAATAAATTAATTTGTAACCAAAAAAAGGAGTTCTTGTTTTGTTTTTTTGGCTTTTCTTTGAGTGTCATTGAGTTTACGAGGAATGGTATGGAGTACTAAGGGGCAAATATTAAGGGGCCAGGGTAAAATCCAAAACTGATTGAGAAGCAGTTACAAGACTATTACAAGATTATCTGGCGACTTAATGACAATAGGGGGTTCTTTGGATAAGATTCACGAGTTTGATGGAAACTACTGAGCCTTTAGGAATCATTATAATGACATAGTGCGACGTTTCGCGAATTCATCCTTCTTGTCTCTGAATCTAACACACCAAGCAAGAGCAGTTGGATCCTCCCCTTACAATTTTCCATTTGTTAAATTTTATATGTATTGGGTATGGGCATCTTTTTCTCCTCATCACTTATATTCTCTCACCTTTGGTAGAGCTTAGCTGATAAAAAATGGTAGAAACGTAGAAATTATTTATATCTTATGCAAGTTTTAAGCAGTAAATTGGCCAACATGTGTGGCCAAATTTTATCCAAACCCAGACTTGCTGGTTTCTATTTTCTTCGTTTCTTACTTCTTCTTCTTATTTTATCTTTCTTCGATCTTACTAACGAAGCTTGACTGTGGACCGAAAAGTGGACCAGAGTTCTCTTCACACTTTTTACTCTTTTTTATCACACTTTTATTTATTTTGTTTTTCATTTTCTTACATATTACAAGATATTCCTTTGACCCGCGGATAGCAAATGCCAATTTTTATTTATTTATTTATTTTCTACTGACTTAATTTAATTACAATGAAAATAAAACGGAAATGAAGAAATAAAATATAACAAGACAAAAAGATACGCAAAAAAAAAAGAAAAAAAGGAAAATGGCAGATGTTCATTGTAAAGGAGAAAAAAAAGTCCTAGCGTTTCTAAGTGTACGAAAAATATTGTAGAAATGGTTTAATTTGATTCAATTTTGCTGTGTTTGAATTTTAGCATTATCTCATCTGGCTCCATATAAGAATCTTCAGTTTCTAGAATATTGAGAAGAGCTCTTTTTGTTTCTTTTTTGAAGGATTTCTTTGACAAATTTTTGTATTCATTAGGTATTTCATTCCAGACTTTGAAACTAACACTCGAAAAGGCTTTTTTTTTTTCCCTTTTAAGCCTAGAGTACTTAACGCTGAAGAATTGTGACGTTGATGAGTGAGTATTATATGTATGGACGTTTGAAGTTCTCGTAAAAAGTTTCGTGATGTTAGAAGGTGCACTGTCGTTATGAACATCAAACATTAATTTACATACAGCTTCATAATATAAGAAGGTAACAGGCAGAATTTTCGCATTTACAAATAAGGGGATTGCATGTTCTTTTCTATCAACAAAGTAGATTAGACGTAATACTCGCTTTTGGAGAACAACAATTTTGTTCAGATATTTTTTTGACGCATTACCCCAAGCAACGAGTCTATATGTTAAATAAGGTAAACTTAAGGATTTATAAATATTTGTGAGTACAGATGATAGAACAAAGTGTCTCAGCTTAGCAATCATTCCTATGGTCTTACTTATTTTAGTGATAACACAACATAGGGAGAAATTAGTTTAGTTGATATGTGCGATCCAATTTGAGTTGTTTGCGTTCGATTTGTTGAGTGCGACTGGAACCACTCGTTGATAATCCCTCGAAAACCATAAAAATTAAGTTTATCAAATAGCATTTTGTGATTGACGGTGTCAAAAGCCTTTTTTAGGTCAATAAAACACCACACGAGAAATAATGCTTATCCATATTGTTCTGTAACGTTTCGACAATATCAAGGATCGCATGATCTGGGAAGTGTGCCTTACGGAAGCCATACTGTGAGGAATGTATTAACTTATTTTTGTCAATAAATACAGTAGCTTTTCAAATATTCTCTTCTCAAAAATGTCTTTGTGTATGCATGAATGTTGGGAGAACTTGTGGTGGTAATTTACCCTATTTTGCCAAGATGCATAAGGTTTGATGATTTTAATACGTATCTTTTAGCTTTCAAACTTTCAACTTTGTATTAGTTGTAACTGTTTACCATTTCTATTTCTATTCTTGCTTTGTGCATTATGTGCTCACATTAAGCTTATGCCCAATTCCTTATGTCAATGTTTATGTTGGGTATGAGCATTGGTAAGAAACACCATCCATTATTGAAAGCTTGGGCAAGACTATTTAATGCAATCTAAATAATATTACATGTTACAATGTGGTTGCTTACACAGCAAAATTCTATAATAACACAATTCCAAGCAAAGGAAGTCAGGTTATATAGACTCACCTGCTTCAACTTTCTGTACTTTTAAACTAAAGAGAAAACTTGATTGATGTTTGGAATTAATTTCTGTGATGTAGAAATGAAATCGAGGTATTATCTCAAGTTTTCTACAAATGTCTTCATGGTTGAATCCTAAGTCTCTCTTTGTCATCAATTTTATTATGATATTCTATTTCTAGCATGTCTTCCTTAAATCGATTGTTCGCGGCGTAAGAAACATGTTTGATTAATTTCGTGTTTCAGTAGCTCAAGTTGCAAAGATCATGGACAATCGGCATAAAGACTCTTACATTACATCCAGTTACAGCAGAGGTTACCGAATTAAATGACAGAAAAAATCTCAAAAAGACGCCATTGTTTCCAGCCAGAAAGCCAGAACATCGTCCCCAGGTTCCATACCTCGTCAATGTTTGCCCCCTCTCCACCCCAACCCCCGGAGTGGTCCCTACATCCCATTAAAAGAACTCTTCAACAGCCAAGGCTGAAGAATTTTATTATAGGTTTACTAGAATGAAGGGCTGGAAAATAAACTAACAAGAGCTCCGCTTTTAGACTTGGCTAAATCTTTATATTAGACAGACAGCAACAAACATGGTGGCAACAAAATAAGCGACTGAAGGTAAATGAATCAGATTGATACATTTACCACAGGGAAATCTCATGCTCACTACTAGAATAATGAACAAACAAGAGTTGAGTTCGATACACACAGGTAATTATTCCGAAATAATGGCTATTGTTACCACTGTTCACATCATCATCATCATCATCATCATCTTTACCATTATCATGGTCACTACATCATTATCAATATTGTTGCCATGTCATCACCAGTCATTGTCATTATCCTAAATCTTATTATCATTTTTTATTTATTATAAGTGTACGTATGGATAAGTTCAACGTTAATCACTAATGGGAGTTAGAGGGTTAATTAACTGATAAAAAATCGCTTTAATTCATTTTTGTGCTACTTTTGAATCATGGAGCGGTACTTATTGGCAATTTTACTTCCATTTGCGTCGTTTTATCATGGGAAACTCTTGTTACATCATAAAAAGGTTGTTTTCCCAAAATACCGAACTTGTTAAACGCATGCAGAGTTTCACTAGATTTTCTCCTTTTTATCAACTTAAGTTATGATGTAGATATCATAAAGAACATGCACATTTCATGGTTTTGTCATAAATACAGTAGAACAACTTTCAAATAGACAGGCTTAATTGCACCATTTAACAAATAGAGAAGCCTTGACTGTGCTCTGTTCTGTTGTAACGCACTTAGGAAGCGGCTAGAGCACTCAAGAAGTAGGGGGAAACACGAGACGTAGTCGAGTGTTTCTCCCTACTTCTTGAGTGCTCTAGCCGCTTCCTAAGTGCGTTACAACAGAACAGAGCACAGTCAAGGCTTCTCTATTTGTTTTATAATAAAGAATCCGTTAAATTCCCCAAGAATTACTTTCAATTTTCAAAACAAATCTTATTTCCAAAGCGAACAACAGTGTCGTCAGCATGCTCTATACTCTCATAAAGCACGCTACAATAAGGCAATCGGAATTCCTGTTAGAATGGTTCAAATAATCTGATTGGCTGTACAAGACTAAAGCTGTCAAAAATGTCAAACCATCAAAGTTCATATTCTGCAATAGTTTACAAACTAAAATAGCTCGGCATGTCCAATTTAACACTTTTGCCTGAAGTTTTTTAGTTTCTAATACAGGATCTAAAAGTGAAATGTTCAGTGAAATTCGGCCCAATCGTGGCTCACAAAAATACGCAAGTTATTTCACATTACAAGTAGAAAACAAACTGTTCAAGGCGAGTGTATTATGAATGAACAACAGCCGAATTCACCAAGACAATCAGATCGTTCGGAATGACAGCGCCGTAAAACTCGGTTGCAGTGACTGATCTGGCCTTCCACTCAACGCATCGGAAAGGTAATCAGGACAAGCTCTTATTTTTTCACTCGAAGGGTAGTCGATTTAGTTCCTGAGGCTTGCTCCACTGCGATGACCGAAGATCGCCATGATTAGCTAGCCGCGATAGACCTTAAGTCTTTGACACCGTCATGATTAGTATGAATTTTAACAGTTATGCCAGGTTATATTTTTCACAATTCCTGTTTTTTTCTAGTTGAAATCGAAACTCTATATACTATACAAGTGTTAGCTGTGTTTGATTTTTATTACCGTACGTAAACTCGCAATCTAACTCAGCGTGAAAACCGTTAAAAAAACTCGGACTTTCCATCTTGTTTTATCTTTGAGGATTTTTGTCTCTGCTCACGTTACAGTAACGTAAATTACTGCGCCTGGCATTTTTGCAAACCTTTGCTTGCTTGTTCCGAAATTTCTCTTTTATTAACGAAAGAAAAGCTAGAAAGAAGTCCAGGAAAAGGTCGGACGTAGTACGATTTGGCAGATGGCGTGACAGCTTTAGCTCAGTTCTATGCTCTATACTCTCATAGAGCACGCTCTTTCAACCAATGACAGTACATGTTATATCCGAGCTTTATTATAAAGACTAATTATGTCATGATTATGTGAAAAGATATATTATGATCATAAGGTTTTCTGTCAGTATGGCAATGTTGTAACTTTTGTGTCTAGTTCTTAATTATACCCTGTTTTTCAGGGTCTTTATAATAGGAACTAAGCTGAAACATGAATGAATTCAACTATGATCTGATGTACTTTAATATCGTGTTAGTTCTATTGTTCTCTTTGTCTCTCTTGTGCTAAACCTTGTGATGATATCAGTGGGTAAGATTTTCAGTGCTAGCAATGTAGGGAGTAGGGAGTGCAAGGAGGAAGTCACCGGCTACCCAGGACCTCATTAGTACGCCCTTACAACGCCCTTGAGCTCCAACTGACACCCAAAAGTTATCTTTACACACAGGCCTTTACCCCTTAATGGGAAGGCAGGAGACCCCTGGAAGTAAGTTGCCTGTAGTTTGTTTTACTTTGAACGACTACTGTACAACGAAATTAGCAACCATCCATGCTTTTATTCAAACTTATCTCACATTCAAAATCAGATAGAAAATTAAACTTAATATGTCTACTCTTTGTTCCTAAAATTATTCACCTATGATATATGGAAAACTAGAGATATGTCACCAGTAACCATCTCTAACTGAGATATAGATGTATAGTTAGGTTAGTTGATGGCCTTCTGCTACTGCCCCTGTTAACACCACTCCTACAGCATACTGCTTCTTACATCGCTACAATCACTTCTATTGGCGGTTAAGAATATATGAAAGTCATATCACTTCTACTGTTACCGGTATTACCACTGCTACTTCCGTTACTACTGATAATCACTATATAACAGCGATATACTAGGTTTAAGTGAGAGTTGTAATCTCTTGATACCACTAACGTTGCAACGCTTATGTTTTGTTTGTCACTGACTGATATTGATACTAATTCTATCACCTCCGCTTGTATAAAAAAAAGCTTCTCTTTACTACTGTGTATACGAGTAAAGGACTGAGACCACAGGTAACCCAAGAAGTTGTCTCAGGTTTTTTCTCTCCAATGCAAACTTTCATTTTGAAATCTGTCATCAGATATAAAATGTTCTCACTTCCTCCAAGACATCTCAAAATCCATACCAGCATTCCATCTCCCCGTAGTTTCTGAAGATGTGCTGTTTCTGCAAAGACATTTTCTGATCACCACTACTGCAATCAAAAGAAGCAGCACTCCTCCAGCTGCAGACCCACCAATTATTGCATAATTTGGACCTTCCTGGGGATCCGCGCCTGCCTCCGTTGGTACATGTGAAGTGGTCGCTCCTTCGTCTAAAAAGAAAGAATAAAGAATATTTTTCAAACTTGGACTCGAACGACAAAGAAATGAATGAATTCCGGCTACTTCATTCTTTTTACTTATCCGCTTGATGAAGGATTCGGATCTGTTTACGTCAAGCATGCGAGGTGCGGGTTTCCATACCACGGTTTATTTTATTCATTAATGAATTGTTACTACCTTTTTGTAATACAAATGATGTTAAAATAGTTAAACACTTTCTGAATTTGTTATAACAATTGGTAACTTGTTTGCACTTTAAATGTACATAACGTTTACGTTAACTCTTTTCAATCTCTCCACGATCTTTTGAAGGTTTCTCCAGTACTAATTCAATTGCAAAATCGAATCGGTAAGCGAGTTGATCCCATCTTTAATTTCAGTGATAAATGTAAAATAGTTAATTCTGTTTGTTAATGAGGTCAAATCGTGTTTTGTGCATCTTGAAATGTAAAATAGTTATTGTTAAAGAGATTAAATCGTGGTTCGTGTATTACGAAAAGTTTAACGTAAATTTTTCAAGGTTTTCATTTTTAATTGGATGAATATTGTCGTTTGTTCATCTTCGCTCCATATTAGTTCATCACCCTTGTAACCACATTGATCAATTATTTTCTTTGGTTTGAGGTTGTCATTTAACTATTCAGCCAATAAAAGCGCTTTGATAATGTTCTCGTCATCTACAAATGGAAACAAACTGACCTGTGAACGCCGTGGTCACAGGAAAGGTAGATGTACTGGAGGTTTCAGGTTTCCTGTTCGTGAAGGGAGTGGTAGGTGTAGTGCGGGGCTTTGTTGTTGGGGAGACGCCGATTTCAACTGTCAAACTGATGTCTGTTATGCAAGAAACGTCCCCGTTGTCACTTGCACTAACAATGAGACGATGAACTTTCTCTGTCAAGTTGGACACCACAGTAACCACACCAGTTTTGTTATCAATAGAGAACGCGTCATTTTTGGATAGGCTATAAGTTATGTCGCTGTTTACTCCACTATCCAAGTCAGTTGCAGAAACTTTGGTTACGGTTTCTCCGGGAATGAGTGCAAGGAATTCTAGTTTTAGATCTCCTGGTGGCTCGATGAAGGTTGGACAATTGTCATTTTCATCCACTATTGTTATCTGTACGGTAGCGATTCCAGATTTCTGTGGATATCCATTATCTGCAGCAACCACGGTCACATTGAATGATTTCATCTCAATCGCCTCAAAATCCAGCTTCTTTGCGCTGTAAACCTTTCCAGATTGTCCACCAACGGTAAGAATACTTTCTACGTTATCATCACCAAGTATGGCATAAAATATCTGACCGTTTCTTCCTAAATCTGTATCGGTGGCTTTTACTTGTAAAATCACTGTTCCTACAGGAGAATTTTCCATAATGGCTGCGTTATGAAATGTTTGGTTAAATCTTGGAGAATTGATGTTTGGTTTTGCCTTCTGGTCGCAGTATTCGCCATCAAAAGCTGGATAACAAGAACAAACGTTGGGTAGGATACAATCTCCTTGGCCAGAACAATTTTTTACAGCACTGCAATCAGGAACACTGCATGCGCGACCCGACCAGGAGGAATTGCAAAGACAAAGGTCGTAACCAACACATTTTCCATTTCCTGCAGCAAAAAAAAAAAACATCGTTTGTCAGCCTTGTCTTACCGTATCGCTTTGTTATAGAAGCTACAGCTACAAATAATTCGGGAGTGAAAGTTGTCGGGGAGAACGTCAAGATCTTTATCATAGAGACAGGATTGTGGTCGTTGTGAGTAAAGCACCTCTACATGAAAGTATCCCACAATTTCGACCACTTAAAGACATTGAAACTCTCTGTAACCATTTATCTCAGACACTGGAAGGGAAATGATATGTCATTTTTTGTTAACAATAATAATGTTCTCCTCGCTAGTATGATGTGTCCACAAGAGTTGCGACTTAGGAAAAGATTATTCACAAAACAATTTTAAACCAATGCACTTGCCGGAGCAATAGTTGACAGCCTCACAAGAAAAGTTACTGCAGTCAGTTCCAATGTATCCAAAGTCACATTTACAGAACTCGGCTTCCACGCACGCACCATGGGCAGAACAATTATTCACGGTTGTGCAAGTTGGCTGACTGCAGTTCTCTCCAGTAAAACCTAGATAGCAACTACAAGACACATTCAGCATCTCGGTGGAAACGCAAACGCCTTGGCCACTGCAGTTTGCAAGATGACTACAGTCCGCCATCTGACCGCAATCCGCTCCAATAAACCCCGGAAGGCAGCGACACTTGTCGCTGGAAATGCACTCTCCTTTATTTGAACATTGATTAACAGCTTCACAGTCAGGAAGGGCGCAGCTTACTCCGGTCCAGCCATAATCACAGGTGCATTTGTCAAATGCCACGCAGCTACCGTGTTCTTATCAACAGCAAGGGGGAGAGAAAGGAGAATAAAACATTAATACTAGCATAGGACCAGGAGAACGTTATAAAGGACAAACAAAAAGAAGCAATGAGGGAAGGAAGGATAGTCGAGAATACATCTCTTCGTAGACTATGAATATGATTTCCCGAGATAGCTCACCGGAACAATAATTCAATAGTTCGCAAGAGTATCGAGCACAATTGTTTCCAGTCCATCCCGTATTACATTTGCATACATCGAAATCCACACAGATTCCATTGCCAGAACAGTTTGATACATCGTAACAAGTAGGAACAATACTGCAGTTAGTACCTGGAAATACGAGAAATGTACCTGTTTTAAGAACAAGAAGTGTTTCGGGCGATATAACGGGCTGGTAGTATTTTTATAAGCACAAGGCAGCTATGTAAAGTACGAACTTTAGATTAAGATTTCTGCTGAGAACAATTAAAAGCAAAAGTGCATTGATTGAATAATTGATCAATCTCATCTTTTCTTGTTATGGCTGATTATAAAAAAAGCCATCACCTGTCTACTTTTTAACTTGCTACACTATAGTCTCTAAAATAAATTACGCCCTAATTATCCCCTCCGCTCGTCCACTGTGACTAATAGTTCGCCTTCGCTCTCCACCAACCACGGGCCAAGGTGCAAGCTGCCACCGATCCATCTTCAGTCTTTTTGGTTTTCACGATTATAACAACTGAAATGAAACACTCCTCCGCAGACCCCCATCGATTTTTCACGCCTTCTCATTCGTTGATCTCCGCTGACCGAGAACTTACAATATCACTGGTTACCATTGATCTTTTTTTTTTTTAAGTAATTTAGCTTGCGTTTATAATAACATCAACAACAAACAGCCACAAGAAGATCCATGTAACTGACCTATATAGCCGGGATTACACTGGCAAACATCTGTCGTTTTACAACTGCCGTGTTCAGGGCTAGTGCAGTTGTTAACTCCAAAGCAAGTGGCTGTAGATCACAATAATTTATAAACGTTAGTATTTTGGTGTGATATAAAGGCGCGTCGTTGAAAAATCATCACAAAGGGCACTACTTTCGGCAAATGAAATCAGATCTCGACCTCTAGAAGCAAGCGCCCTTCTTTCTTTTTCAATCGTTTCAAACTCGATGCCAGTTGCAAAATTAGATCAACTTTTCCTGAGGAAAAGAGAAAATCCAGCCTGGTCAAACAATCTCAAACAAGCTCATTCATAATGTCTTTGAGAACATCCATTTAGCAGCTTAAAAGAGTTCCCTAGTGTCAATATAAGGAAATCTTCGAACAAAATGAATATACTCTATTTTATTTAGAAGATGACCATGAACGGCATAACCTTCCAGTTCACAGCTTCGTCCTTCCCAGCCCAGGTCACAGACACAAAATCCTTTAACACACTCGCCATGGATGGTTGAACAGTTCAGACAAGAGCCTGAGGAAAAGAAAATTACGATGACAACATTAGGGTCGAAGAGGTACGGTTTTTTTGTGAAGATGCCAGATGGCAACATTGAAAAACCCAATTGTGCTATGTTAAAATTCAGAATGAAAATTGAACTAGCTGAGAAGCTCCGAAAACAGAAAAATTCTCAACAACACAAAAACGAAGCAGAAAACACACACGCACAATAAAGTTAAGCGAGCCTTTATATTGGGTATAATAGTATGTCTTATACAGAATACAGTGAAATAAAATTTACTAAAGAATTCTAGCAGAGAGTTCCAGGCGTCCGCTTTGTCTATTTAACACCTATTGTTAGGATTCAAGCTGAAAATAACCAATACCTTTGTCACAACTCTTCCCAGTCCAACCTTCGATACATTTACATGTTCCATTGATACATCTCCCTTTACCTGAGCATTGGTCTGGACAGCCTTAAACAGAGAAATCCAATTTCTTGAATGAATTATTAAAAGCCATTTGAAATATTAGCTTTAAAGAATCAGATCTCGTAAGCATGTTGAGGCCAACAAGTTAGCGCTCCAGCCTTTATATACTGTTACTTTGAAAATTTCCTATTTCGTACTCTTAAACTTTCAGGTTGTTATGTTTAATACAACTTTTTATCAATGACAATATCCTCAAAGTAGTTTTCATCTAATATTTGTATTTTTGGATGGCAACGAGTAACATTTTGATATAAATTGAAACACCAAATGTCCTTTACTCTTTAAAGAAAAACGAACTTGGAAATCATCTTTACAAAAACTCGTTAATAAAGCTTACCTCGTTTAAAAGTTTCCTGATCAGTAAATGTCGTGTCATTGGTAATGGCGACATCGAATATGCAG
This sequence comes from Pocillopora damicornis, assembly GCF_964200805.1. Taxonomy (NCBI): domain Eukaryota; kingdom Metazoa; phylum Cnidaria; class Anthozoa; order Scleractinia; family Pocilloporidae; genus Pocillopora; species Pocillopora damicornis. The sequence goes on from NC_142674.1 coordinate 1,701,245, forward strand.
CTTTGTAAATCGTTATCAGAAATGTTTAAAGATTGGCACATACTTGTTGCAATCTACGTTGAAGATGAATAACAGAAAAGAGTCATAATAAATCCTATCTCAAATTAAGAAGTTTATCTCAATCATCTTAAGTCTTTAAACAAGCGCCTGGATGCTCAATTAAGGTAAAGAAAAGGACACCAAGCTAAAGGAGACTCACTACATTTTTTTTTAAATCGTGGCCAGACGTGATGGTTTTGTTTCTAATTTCTGTTTTTTTGTTTTGTTTTGCATTTTTATGTGCGTTCTTCATAACAGCGATCAGATTGTATGCCACAGGGTTGTTCAAAGAAGCAGGGTTTATTTATTTTTTTTTTATTTATGTTGCAGTCGAGTTTCCCCTTTTTCAATAATGACAGATGAACCGCGCGGAATCCAATTTGGTCCGTGATCACTCAAGTGAAAAATGAGGAATTGAAGCGTTCTGTCCAATAACACATGCATAAGGTATAGACTAACCAATCACACTGTCCAAATAAAAGCAATGCAGCAACATAGTCCTATTATTGCTCAGATGGTGTTGCTAAATGACCAATCACATAACAGATCTAAGTTATGGCTTTGATTTTTGCACATGAGTTTATTAACCTGTAGTAGAGACTGAGAAATTCCGTCTAGTGAATACATAGGTATGTATGTGGGATCTGTGTACGTTATGTCCATTATGTCATCGTGATAGAAGTTTGATGACTTCCATGACCAAGAGTCCTTCGTGCCTGAGCCATCGTGACAATCTGTGATCCTCCCTTTTAAATGAAAGAAACAGTTTCATCGGTATGTAGGTTGATACAGTTCGTCATTATGTACATTGCTTATCATACTGGAAACAAAGAGATTATCAGGGTATTGTCTTATTTTGCCAGCCGAAGACTACCCCATTTTTCGTAGTTAAAAAACCAGAGCAAGGTTACATCGGATAACGCAGCTGCTGTTATTTAAAACATCCTCGTTCAGCTTATTCTTCAATTTCTCTAAAGTTTTGGTGTCCACCTGCATCATTCTACAACTTCGCTCAGTTACTAGGCCCGCCTAGATTGATGTCTTTGTTTCAAAAATTGGACTTTAATCCTTTTTTTTTTCTTTTAAGTGCGTGCTAGAATTTTCCAACGACTAAAGAAATGATTTCAAAATTACTCATTTTGCTTCTAGCACTCAAAAATTTTCTGTGGCTGTCCCCTTTGACAAGCAATTCTTCTCTAACCTACCAAACGCACAATAAAGATAAGAATATCCTGTTAACAACGTGTTTATTCAGTGCGTACTGTAAGTTAAAGATACTTATTTTTCCGTTCTGGTCTGTGACCTACTGCACAGACCTAAAAGACGAGGATACTAATATGTATTTACCTTAAAATTTTGTTGTATTTTAAGAAAATTTTCAGTGCCAATAAATTTTTCAAATAAAAATATTTGGGAAACATCTAGATCAAACTTTGTGATAAGCTTTGCTTACATGATTCGGCAAATTGAACGGCGTCATCATAAAGAGTTCCGTCGGTTCCCATGAAATCGTTAGTGGCATTGTTATCCATGAAGCCACACAGTCCTTCAGTGTGACCTTTGTAAGCAGCAGTTGGTGAATAAAGAATATTCAAATATTGTCTCTTCATAACTCGACTATGACGAACGTCGATGGTTACTGTTACGCCTGAGAGAAGTAAAAAAAGTCATATCTTAGACGTAACGAAATGTGGCGAGGCTGTAATACTACTGTAACGAGGGCTTTCTTCTCTGACCTTCGACATTCGAGACCGGAGTCACTTACCGTCTAGCAATAACTAACCATTTCGCCTAAGCGTCGTTTCGCCCTCGACCACTTCGTTAACTTCTCAGTTCATTTCGTTAACGTCTCGGGCTAGTTCACCCGCGTCCTATTGATTGATTTGCTGACATTTCTTCTCAGCTTGGACATCTCATTAAAGTCGAACTCTTCAACCCTTTAACTCCCGTGAGTGACCAAAACAGAATTTCTCTTTATCATGCAGACAAGTGATAAGAATAAAGGCAAACATCAACTATGGGATTACTAATTGATCTGATACCAAATTCTCTAAACTAACATAATGAGAATCGTTTGGCAGACAGTAAGGAGAATTGCTAATGAGATCTTGAGAGTTAAAGGGTTAAGTGATAAAGTTCCTGTACTGGCTTGGAGGATTTTTCTCGGGGTTGGACCGTAGGTTTTCCTTCTCTCATCAGTGGAAGGCCAGATAAACCAACAAACAAGCAAACAAAACAAACAGATATACTTAACGAAAACCCTCCAATTATGGCCCAACATGATGGACGAAGAGCATCCCTTGGAAATTTATTCGCGTAAGACCATTTCCTATTTGGGGCAATTTGAGGAACTAAAAGCATTGTTTATTTCTGGATAAAAGTCCAGCTGGTTAGTATTCATACCTACTGATCTTATGAATGACTTGGGCAAAAAGGAAATTACTTGAAATATCTTTTAAGGACTTACCTGCGTCATACTGAAGTGAAATTAAAACGACGCTGTTCTCCTCAGCCTCAAAAGAAAAACGTCTTTGATGATCCAATAACACTGTGCCATTACTTATTTCAATAGGTTCTGACAAATTACTGGTGGCATTCATTTCCACTCCATCGATTCTGTTGAGAAATCAGGGTCAGTCATAAAAAGTTCTTGAATGATACTGGTTCAATCAAGGTGAATTGCATCTCCTTATTAGGGTTAGTGAGTCAACATCGCAATAGGTTGTATCTGAACAAGTAAGTACTTGAAGATCCCAGTCACCCTGGCTATAGCCTCTATTATGGAAATAATTTGTTTATTGATTAAGAAGCATAAACCAAACCTTGTAATGGGCAAGTCTTGAACTCTTTCAGTCTTGATCGTCATAATCGTAACAACACTTCTCCCAGCTTTGAGTGCAATTCCACCAATAAGCGAAGCTCGCTCATAATAATAAAAACGAAATTGAAGACCAAAATCGTTTTTAACACTCTTGCAACCCCAGAACTCTCCAATTCCAAAAAAGTCAAAATTAACACCTGGCGAAGAAGGCAAAAACCAAAACTGCCGTCATAAACATTACACAAACCCTGAAATAAACCTTTCATTTACAAACGAAAACACAAAGGATTGTCTGAAATCTATCGTTTGGACAAATTGTTGGATCTCTTCAGAGTTTTTAAATTTCTCTTTATCTCTCGCTCGAAAATGAGTGAATGTAGAATCTGTTTTTCTTCTCTACTTACCATCTAATGTTTCCAGATGTGGGTCACCTCCACCATTTGCAATTAAGCGCTCACAAAATTCTCCCTCCCATCCTCCTGAACAGTTACACTCTGCTTCACACTTTGGGGCTATGATAGGATCTCCGTTACCTGAACAGTCTGTAAAGCGAATTATCAGGACTTTGCCAAAAGAAAGATCATTGCAGTGATATATTTCGAGAGTACTAAAATATACATAAATACGTTTGTTATTTCACTACTTCGCCACATTGTCATGATTAGGGGAAAGGGACGCGCAAAATACGCCAGAGTATTACTCTGGCCGCGCTGAATGATCGAAAACTTGCTTTTATCGGCTTTTAGGCTCAACTTTTTAAGAAAGGAACTTGTAAGTGTACCAGAGTTTTTTGTTGCATTGGTCAGAAAAAACGCTTTAGTAGTTTCGCCTGTGTTGTTTTTGTTTTTAGCGCACACCTTATGCAATCGGTAAGACGCTTAGAACGGCCGGGAAGTATTTTGTAGACAAAATGTTTGAATGCCAGAAAATGAGATAAAGGTGGAATAAGAAATCCCCTATTGTAGGGTTATAAAACTGAAAAAAGTTTGAAAAATTGCTTTGCTCCTGTTTTTCCCCGCTCTTACGGGGTTCGAAATGGAATTATCAAATTAAACTTTGATTTATAGAGCTACAACAAATGCAGCTCTTGGTTTCCTAATTATCTTCACCACCACCGATTATCTTCATATCAGTAATAGCAATATTGGACACAATGTTAGCTTCATGAATTCAAACTTATTTAACACATATCTATTTGCAATAAGACTATAAAGAAAAAGCAAAAAAGGAAAGGAAAAAAAGCCGAATAGGAATTAGCTAGCATACAGAAATACCCTGTAGCCGTTTGCACGTCGGCCGAACAATTTTCTCAAAATTTCAACTTAGAAGCTCTTCCAACTTCTTGAGAATTTGAGATGTAGTTGTCATAGAAATTTCAAGTGATTCCAAAAAAAAGAGATCTCTATCCTTCTTTTAAAAATTCTTCCGCCAAACTCAGTAGCATGTTTTGTGCTCTTCGCAATTTAATTTTCTTTCATCGCGCTTATCACCTCCTCGAAAACATTGACAAAACGCAAGGCAGCCATTCTTCAAAGGGAAATTTAGTTCAAATCTTTTTGCTTGCAATTTGATTATTGGATGTTCTAAGAAGAATGGAAAAATTTTCCCTACAGGCTTTTGAAAAAAGAAATAAAGAAACCTGGATTGAAAAATAAAAAATTAATTAAATAAATAAATAGCCTGAGTCAGCGCTAATCGCCCCTCGAAACAACTGGGCCCTGCTGAGTAATTATTGTCAATAATCAAATTGTAATGCTGATGACATATGCTTACGCTATATGCCAATTGATTTGAATTTGGTTTTTCTTTGTTTCTTTTTGCTTTTTCCATAATAACGTTACTGCAATTAGGTTCATAGTTTGCAGGTCCATTTACTGTTACATACTCCGAAGAAGCCCTCTATGTGGCTGATCGCAGTCAGGGCCTGTTCGTTCCCCAGAACAGATAGGTCCTTTTCCACATTGAAATTTTCCGGTCTTTCTGTTTTCGAGAAAGTAAATCAATAATTAATCCATGAATTAATCCGTCGGCCAGTCGGTCAGTCGGTCAGTAAGTCAAATGAATAAAGGGGTAAGTTTCTAAAGAAACTGTGGTGCTGCGTCGGTGGGAGAGTATAGCAGGTAATTTAGTGTTAACAACTGGGTTGAAAACGTAAATTAGCCACCGTAAAGGGTAAAAAAGCTGACGTTTCGAGCGTTAGCCCTTCGTCAGAGCGATGGTCAGTAAGTCAATCAGCTGCCGGCCCTGTTATTCAGTCAGCCAGCTAGTTGATCAGTCAATCAATCAGTTAATTAATCCGTCATTTCTTCAGCCTATCAGCCAAATGGCTGGTCGGCCAGTTGGCCAGTCAGTTGTATTATTGCTGCAATATTCTTCCAACTAATTATATCTCTAGCAAAGCTTCAACCAATCTCTTTTGTAGTGACATGATCATTTCAGCACATTTTTTTTTCTTTATGAGGCTAAAAATCACTTTAAGACCAAGCAAACAGCAGCATTTGGGAACGGGAGGTTATTTACACGCTTGAAGCCCCAGGCTTCCTACGGGCTATAACACGTTATGTGAAAGAATAATCAGCACTCTTACCCACTTGGAAGTACTTTATATCCATTCTTATTTTTCGGTGATTGATTGCCATTCCCAGGTGTTGGATTTCCATTCCCAGGAGTTGGATTTCCATTCCCAGGTGTTGGATTGCCATTCCCAGGTTTTGGATTTCCATTCTCAGATGTTGGATTGCCATTCCCAGGTTTTGGATCTCTATTCTCGGGCGGTCTCGGTCGCGGTGGTGGAGATCCCACACATAACTGTTGCAAAGAAGATGCAAATTATATTTAAAACTAACAAAATAACGTTACACGAAGGACGCTTACTACAAAGGAAAAAAAGGCAGGCGGAATAGAATTGAAAAGTAAAATTTTAAAAGATAGCAATAACTCATATAAGTTATAGTTATAATAACTTACTCTCTCACTTTTAACTGGACATATACAATCCCTAGGAAAGAACAGTAAAATATTGATTTAATAGTTAAATAAAAACGGAAGTCACGTCCGCCGTGCACTTATCTTTATAAGGCCCGTTTTCTTATCTACTGGCGTATCTACCTATTTACGTTCTCGCGCTCTCTTACTTACGAGCAGAACAAGGGGTCTAGGTTTCTTTCCTAAAGCTGAGAAGTAACACAGAATTTTCTTAATTCACTTTATCATTATTGTTGTTTCTATTTTCTATGCACGTTTTTATGTATTTCATTATGCGAAAAGAACGAGGGAAGTGATTTTCTCTTTAGAATATATGTTTCTTTTACCTCTATTAGTTAGGGAAGATCTTACTTTGTTCATTAGCATTTTCATTATATTTGCAAGGGTATGGGATATCATTTTTCTCATTTATAGCCTCCTTGTGCTCGTGCATTTTAGGTAGTTAGTTTCATTAACAAAAGTGAGTGTATGACAGTTACTTCTTCGCGTCACTATTCTATATGTCAGGAGTCAAGTTGTTTCTACAAAACGTGAATTTTTTTACCAATAGCGTTTACTCTGACGATATCCCAAAGGAAGTTCAAGTGTCAAATGCTTTTCAAGAAATCCAACCGAGACACCGAGATTTACACCGGAAATTCCGTAGGAGCTTTCCAATTCAGCGGGTTTGTTCCCACCGCATTGAGACGTAGGAAGCTGTATGGCCAGACCAGCTTCTAGTGGTACCCTCACAAATACCGCCATGGAAAGGTCCACATACTCAAAAGCAGCTTCAACTGAAACAAAATTATCTTTATTAATAATGACAATAGGATCGAATGGAGTCCAATTCGGTCTGTAATCATACCATTGATAAACAAGGTTGGATGACATGGAGTCCTGTTACCAATTAATCATAACCATTTAAATTTCCGAAAACAACAATTACACCCAGAGCAAATCTCTCCAGAGGAGATAATGTCTTTAGTTAAAAATTCTTCCATTTTGGAAATTTCCCAGCCTTTTTTTTGGATAAGTTGCTGTTGCTTTGCTTATTGCGATCAATTCTGTGATTGGTGGATTTAGCTGAGCGGACCTCGTATGATTCGCTGCTTTAAATGTCCGTTTACGGGCGTCCCATTACAGCCAATTATCCGATTGCACTATACAATTACAATTGTACAGAATGATTAGTGAAAAATGAGGCTGCAAATGCACCAATAACATTTGAGGAATTTGCAATGGTCATGATAAAACCCCATTATAAGACTATAACGTATGGTTGAGGTAACCATAGTATTGAAAACAGAGCAATGTCCAAATAGGAATCAAAGGTATTCCGATATTGCATCGATTGTGCTTTAGTTCGCCTTGTGATTGGTCTAAAGAGTTGGAGAGCCGATTATTCTCAAGAAAAAAATTGATTAAGTTGATGTTAGGCGAGAGCGTTTTGCGTCCAATAAGCAAAACAAAAATTCGAATGCAACTATCGCTTATCTGCACCTTACCTGATGTAAACTTTACCTAAACTAATAAATCAGGAACTTTGGTTAAATTTAGATAGAAGTAGGCCGCACGAAAGAATTGTTTGAATGATCTCACCTAAATCGTCGAAAAAACTAAAAAAGGATGACTTGGTTGATTTTGATCGCGATTTTGGAGACGCTGGCAGTTTCACTGAGATTTTGGGTGTGACTCTAATCTCGACGGATGCTCCAGCTTCCAATTGCGGATCTGTGCTTCTCCAGTCTTTGCGAAGAGTAACCTATATTAGTGATACGTCAAAAAAGGATAAAATTTGGTCTCAAATGGATAAAAAAGAAGAAAAAATATAAGAAGAGAGGAAGAAGGAGACGAGACGAGGCAGCTGATGCTGATGAAGAGGAGATCGAGTCGTGGTTGCACAGGCCTGTTGGCGCACTGTTGCCGCGGAACAGTGACGAGGCGTTCAATTTTTTTTCTCTATCCTAAATGCAAAGCGAGAACGGTAGGCCTTCGTCTTCTTAGGAAGAGGATAATTGATAAGAATAATTTTAAGAAGACGAATGTTTAAAGATATCATCCAAATAAGTTTTGACTTGATTGAGGTCGTGATAAATTAAAAACCCACAAACGTATGACGGTGCTAATCACGGAAAACCCACGAACGTATAACGGTGCTAATCATGGAAAACCCACGAACGTATAACGGTGCTAATCACGGAAAAGCTCAGAAATCTGTTGATTTGGAACAGCTTTGTGAAAAATTAGCAGTGTTGCAATCCTTGACACAGATCAAGAGGTACAAGCCGCCATTTTGTCAACAGGTAGGGACCAGTCCAACGGCAAAAAGTTTATAGAGTACATCTAACACTTGAATGATGAAGAAACTGAAACATTACTGTGTAATTTTTCTTCCCTTACAGTATCAGCAGTTTCGAAGCAACTACCACGGCTCCAACGGCATTCGCCTCCAAGAGAGACCTTTCCGTTGACTGATAATTCACGGGAAATTTTTCCCTAGGGAAAAAAAGAGACAGTGAGTTAATTCAATCTCTTTGTATATGGACGATATTTTCCTTAACTACTTGAAAGCATAAATTGCCGCTGCGAACTTCTTGGCCACGGCACTATACTTATTGAATCTTTGTTGTCTTGCTGGGTCACGTTTGTGTTTTGGTTCTTCTTGATCTCGTCGAGACAACTAAAATAGTTAGGACGCAATCATTACATCCCATCATTGATTTCGCACCAATCAACCAAAAAATAGTAAATCTGAATAGCTGACTGACTGAGTAGCTTGCTGACTGGGTCACCGACTGCGACTGAGTAGGCAATAGAGGAAATACATTTGCTTGTGTTAACTCATTGAAGTGTTTCATGATAGCGTACAATCATTTTAAATAATAGACATTAAATGAGAGAGCTGTGATGTTTTCAAGGCGAGTGGTTAAACTAAAACGTTGGTGAATTGCATCGCCAACTTACAGATAATCCAGCAGATGCATGTCCTGTTATTTCCAAGAAGATACCGGCAGGGATTTTAATTGGCCCAACGGGAATGTAAATTGAACGACCGAGCTGTTTTTCTTTCATGATGTTTAGGTCTTTTTTATATCTGTAGGCAAACATAAAAAGGATGATTAATTAATCCCGATCAGCTAAGTCGTCTTTTGCTCGTAAGCTGACCATATTGGACCTCAAAATGACACAAGAATCAATGTTAAAAAAAATATATTGGCTTCATCGAAGAAAAGAACGAAAAACTGTCCACCACAGCAACGTCAGTTTCTCAGATTTCATTTTATTTTCTTTTGCCGAAAGAATTATTCGGGGTAATCTTGGGCTTAAATTAAAACTGCTTACCTCAACTCCCCATCAACTTCAAATGTCAGAGAGAAATCTAATTTTCCCTCTAACTCCAGACCAACAGCCGCATCCTCTATTCCGCCATACCACTTTGGTTCTATCTCAAGAAACATAGTCAATTCGAAAAACATTTCCAAAGAGACTTGTAGCTTGGCGTTCTCCGTTGACAACAACTGAGGAAAATGAAAATTTTAAAGGACACAATTTTGGGGGGAAACTGAGAGGATTTAGATAGATATTAGAGAGCAAACTTAACATAGCATTTACCTAATTCTCGGTTTGTTTAAAATACTTTTGTAGAACTATTAAAAGGTGCTGTACCTTGTGATGTATGCTGTCGGGTTTGAAACTTGCCAATTCGAAATCGAATCTCGTCGACCGCCTACTTCGTCTGTTGTGGCGTTTCAGTATGTTTATATCTACAGCTGTAGTAATGGTTCCATTTCCGTCCAATTTGGCAGAAATTACTTCCACCAGAAGAAAATTTCCGCTGGAGTAGACTTCTACAACCTGAGGTTTGAGGTGATATAAGATGGTAGAGTTAGCTCAGATGATTACCAAATGCAAAAGCAGCTGAAAAAAATGACAACGATGAAACAAATGACACAACTCAACAAAGACAACTTCATCTAGCTCGATTTCAACCTGGTATAAACGCACCAAAAAAATCTCGAATCATGAATACATTTTTCTTTCCCCAAGAGGAGAACACTATTTAACTCCTGGGGACGGCAATAACAATCCTATTAAAATTAAATATCCTGAAGTTTGTTGAGTTGACTTGTCACTCTATTGAGAGACATGCTATAAGTTTCCAGTTTCTGAACGATGGAAGCACTCTTTGCAACCGACCACGTTAAGTCTTAGTATTCAGTGATCTAAAATGCTTGTAATTTAATTTGTTAATCTAACATAGACCTCACGAAATACGAACATTACCTTTGCAATGAAGGCTCCACTTGGTCTTCCAATAATTGAGTCATTGACAAAAAAATGCCGATCTCCATCCTCTGGCTTTGACAGAAGAAGGCCTTCGTTGTTATCCCCTCCGCTGCAGGATACTGACCCAGAAAGCCTTGTTTTACTTTCCTGTAGTCTGGTTTGTGGGAGCAAGTAAAAGTAAATTAACTCAAACGAAAACTTAAGGATAAGTTGAGCCTGGCATCTAAGGTCTTGGATTTCAGGCTAGAATCCCCTACACTTTAACAGCTTAATGCACAATAATTGTAGGTAGATTTTAGTTCTATCGACAATACTTTTGTAAATAAAATGTGGTGGGCAGAAGTGGTTTCGAACGAGTTCGGCTTTTCGTTCATGCTTCTTAATAGCCAGCTGGAATTCCTTCGGTCAATCATTTGGCACTTTTGTTGCTAAAGATATTTTTCTATTTGTTGTCCGATAAGTAAATTACTGAGTCACCAGTAATCATGCCAAGGCTTGCCAACCCCAATAAGTCATTCATATATCTAAAAAGTCTATGAACAGTTGATAAAATACATGTTGACTTAATAAGTATAGATGCGTGAATTTTTCATCAAAGCAAAAATGTCAGTCTTAAACAACAATGCCAACACGGTCATTAGTCAACAACTTTCTAGGTGCAGTTTACGGGAAATCGTTGCGTTTGGGGAAAGAAGGTGAAATTTTTTCCCTGTCAAATGTCTCCTACCCCAATCATACTGGTGCAGATATGTCATCGTCTCACCGCCTAATATTAAAACAAGGCGTCGTCATTAACATAAATACCTTGTGCCTTTCCAATGAGAGTTTGCCTCACATCTCTGAAATTTCGTTTCCAAGTAATGGGTGTTGTTCGTTCTATGAACTTTAACAACAGTCTCGATAAAACCATCACTAGTATTGGACACAACTATGTCACCTTTCTTTGGGATGGTATTGTTCTTTTCTATTACCAACTAAAACGAGTGGACAATGATTTTTCCAGTGTCGTATGTGTGACCAAGGCACTTGTATATCTCTAAAAATGATGATTAAGAAATCTGTTTGAATTTTTTTTAGTTGAGTATGACTTTTCGAACCAGAAATATCTTGCAGGTTCTGATAGTTTGAATGTCTGTTTATCGTATCTGTGCTTGTTTGCTCCCTTGTGTGTCTTTCATGCACTTATTAGGAGTTATACAACGCGTTGAATCGTAGATATAACTAAATGATCTTCAGTCATTTACGAAGTATTAAGCTGGTTGATACAAAAATGTTAACCTACCATTTGAAAGCGCAATTACCCGACCCTCATCGAACGTAATGTTGCCTGTAATAACGTCCCGCAGGTCATCTTCATTGGGCTCATCCTCAAACGTCGAGTCGTCGTCTACTTGCACCGCAGTTACTTCGTCTTTAAAGTCCGCATACTTGATAACCTCTTCTAACCCTGCTGGGGCGCTCAACATCAATTGAAAAGGACCTTTCAAGACAATAATAAATTTGAACATTGAACACAATTAGGTATGTTTTAGAGATGCCTTCGCTATTAATTGTACTTAAATCAAGTTGTAGTCCAGTAAGATCTCAAACAATTCACAACGGTAACCAGATGGCTTATCTTATATTTGATATTTTCATGGAGTACAGTTCTTGGAAAAAAATCGGGAAAACTTTTCCAGCGACACTTGGTAGCAAGCCAATGTCAGCCATTTACAGCCCATGCCCCTTAAAAGAATTACTAACGCAGAGCTTTTTTAAAACCACAAACTCTCAAGTATTCAACTGATCGATATGGTCGAGGACTATGTAAAGGTTGTGCGTCCATTACACTCACCATCGCTGATTTCTTTGACAATCTTATGCATAATACCTCCTGCCTGAGGACTACAAAGTATATCACCCTTTTGAAATTTTAGGACTTTTGGTGCAACTAAAACTAGCGACATCTTCTCCTGATTTGGCAAAATTACTGGACATGCGTAAACGAGAGTCTCGTTAGGCTCCACAAACTTCACGTTTTTAGCAAACTCCACATTATTTCTTCTCTGGGGATCTGTATAATTCACTTTAATTTTCCCGCCTGGACACTTAGTCTCATTCCACGACCTGCACTGGTTGTCGTCCTGTTATGAGGTTTAATAGATAACAGATTAATACCACCTTCACAATGGCGGATCCAAACCTTGAGGTAAGAGGGGGGAACGGTTTTTTGCCGCTTGCCCTGCCGGCTTTTCTTCCTTCTGCGATTCCCTTTTTTTTTTTTTAAACAAAAGAGGGGGGGGGGGAAGGGAGGCGTAGACGGCGCGGTGCAGTTGGCAATTAGAGTGAGCTAGAGCTGTAGAGATTTCTAACCAGATATACTCCCATAGGTCAAATATTCTGTTTTCATTCAAAACGAAGTGTTTCATACTTAATTTTCCTACTTACTGGTTATGATACTGCAAGTGAGATTAACTGGTTCTATCAAAGGAGTTTACTAAAACTTACTGTTAGTTGCTGTTTGCACCTAGATATATGTACCATTACTTTCAACTCAGTTTTTGCCCTTGAAGACTATCTTAAACTGTCACTGTTAATAACCAACGATGAGGAACAGAAAGTAAAGATAAAAATCTTACTGTGATTTTGTGACATCCTTCGAGATCGCTGCATTTTTGACAAGATTCAATGGTCGCTCCTCCATCTTTGAAGTTGCAATGCCTACCTCTACAATTCACCCTCTGTTTAAGAAAAATATGTGAAAACACTTTTCGTTAGACGATAAGCATGGAACATTGAGTAGCGCAGTATTTTGAGCTATTCTACCGATCATCGTGCCCAGAGACTATGGTGCATTGGCAGTGCATATGTTTTGTTCGGTTTTCTTGGGCAACTCAATTTCACGGTGTCCTTCGATGCGTAGCAGCACAAATGTATATCGGGAAACTGATAGGAAAACCAAACAAAACACTGAGAGTTATAAGCATAAACCGGTATGCAATCAGGTAAAACTACAGCTTGTTTGCTTTGTGTTTGAAGCGGAGAGTGCTCTCATGGTCAGGGGCCACTGGATTTAAGATAGTTATAATAAAGAATAAAAACAGCGAAGCATAAAACAAAAAGGAAACAAACAAGCAAAAGATAATCCGAAAATACATATCTAACCAACTGATAAGCAACACTCGCTAGTGCCGCCCCTTCCCGTCTCTCTTGCATTGATTACTTATATCGAACTGATTGCAGCATAGCGTTGATGTGTTCGCACCATGAACTTTTTTTCTCCTCTTCACCTACCATTATATCTCGTGAACAACGTCCGTCTCCTACTGTATAACAGTGGTAGTAAAACCAAGCGGGACAACTTATTCCTGGAGGCCCCGCGGCAAAACCTCCGAGGCAGGAGCGTGAACTGTCGCACCATCCACAAAATGGGTCTGTCACGCAATCAGCACAACTTTCGTACTTTCCACAGAAGGAGTAAGTGCAGCCAAGACCCTGAAGAAACATCCATAAACTTTCCTGCATTAGGTTGTGTTGGAAAAGATAATTACTACTGTTCTCATGCGATCAGAGACAGAACCGATGGGTCTCGAACACAATGGTTGAAAATTCATGAAAGCGCAGTGACTGGTGTCCTTTTGATCAGATTAGAATGCTAAAGACATTTTAGAGTCCTTAGTGGCGACTACATTTCAAAAAGTTAACCCAGCGTTTCCAAAATTCTGTTCAAATGTGCTGGAAGCTCAACCAAAAATGCTGGCTTCCTAGATCTTGCACACTAATGCGAGGTTATAGCACGATCTCACTTCTCCTTCTTCCATCTATTGGCGATCTGTCAAATTGTGTAAGACTGGAAAAGATTTTCCGCAGAACATCGAAAAGCGCTTTAAGATAAGTTTTCATATGAGTTTTAGATGGTGGAGATTAACATTACATAAACCATAAAGACGTTTGAGATCTGATTTCTAAGAGATAAATTTTAACACTCTTGATCACTTACTGAGAGCGCACTAAATCACTCACACACAGAACCAGCAGCACAAATCTAGTTTCTATCCAGCCTAGGCTGATTCCAGTTTTTTAAAAGTGGCCCTGTTAGCCAGGTATCAAATTTGCTACAGTCAACAAAGTTATGAGCTATTATGGAATTGAAAAGAAATGCCACTTACTAAATATCCGGGGTAACATCTGCAGGCATTGGGACCCGTGCAGTCACCTTTACCAGAACAGTTATGCAAGTCGTGGCAGTGAAACTTGGAACAGTCTTCTCCAGTCCATCCGGGGTAACAGAAACACGTAGCACCTATGCAGTCCCCATTATGGAAACAGCTGTTCGGGCAGTGGATAACTAAGAAACCAAAAGGAAGTTTATCTAGTTGGTACCTGCTTCCTTCATAAGTAGTAAGCATATTCTTGAGACATGGTGTCACCCCCGCCGAGGGACAGGACACGAGAGGGGCCTGAATGGAAACCCTCCCTTCCCCTTGGTTTTTACTGTGATTCAGTACTTGTAGAAATATTTAACGTGAATTGATGTCCTTTTATTTATTCTACGAGAGGAAATACACGTTATAGACTCTGCATATCAAACATGCTTCTGTGGGGCGTGGTGCTATGCACAGAAGCGCTTATCTTATTATGATAGTAACAATGGCAATGATGATATAGCGCGTCATAGCAGGCAAAATTATCGAGAGAGTGCGCCTCAGTGGTTATGATGATTATATCATTGTTACTCATCTCTGCTATGATGATGAAAGTTTAATGGTTTTGTCTTTCAATTTAGAGTCACTAGTACATGCAGATGAACAATCAAGCTATCAATTGGGGATTGCTGCGTTTCGACAAGTTTACTATTTCTTTTTGTCGGGTGATGAGGTTAAATGATTTCGTCTGGATATTCATCTAGCATGATCATGTAATACAACTATAGAATTCATTTATCAATAGGCCATTTAACAGTTGTGTACTTAGTTGCCAAGCCTTTGATTTCGAGTCAGGCTGAAGGTGATCTTGTTGTGATAGAGACCAGTATCTAGTTAGCCTGATAACAAAGTAATTTGCATTTGAAAAGCAGCAAGGTTTGTGTCATAACAAGGTCACCCTTGACCTCATTCCTGTTCGAAGGCTTGGTGACCAAGCACACTACTATAAAATGGACTATTATGATATTGAATGTGATTTACCTGGCCTTCGCACGCAGACAAAAGGCAGAAATTCATCACAATGAACCTGTGAAATATTTCCGGTAGCAGCCACAACAGGACATACTTTATTTTCCTGATCATATCCAATATGGGACTGCAGTAAAGAAAAATGGTAAGATAAATGTCTCGAATGTTCACTGCTATTCTTTCTTTTACATTATAATTACTATTTAATTTTTTTGTCGTGAAAAAAATCAAGAAAAAAAGAATAAAGGCAAAGAAAAGGAGTAAATGAGACAAATAGATAGATACACAAAAATGGTGGAAGGTCTCATCATTGTGCCTTAAGTGAGTCTTAACAGTTGAGGAATTAGGTTATTTTGTCTCTCTATCGTTGGTGAAAAACTACCCCACTATTTTTAGGAAAATTTCAGCGTAAAAAATATTTTGTTGCATGAGAACTACGAAGAGCCATCCCAACCAAAGTGGCGATTAAGTTTCACGTTTTGAACAGGAAGATACTTTCGCATTAAAGCAAAACCGCAGAATGTTTCATTTGCGTTTAGGGTAAAACAGTTTAAAAGTATTACAATTCTTGTTTAAAAAGTGTTTATACGAAGACCTCGCACCGACAACAATGCATGTCTAAGGCCTTGTGCGGGTTTTTTAACCCATTTCATGAGGATAATGTTCTTTGGTCATCTGTAAACAATGTTCATCGCGTAAACAAGAGTCGACACGGGTTGATTCGAGGCTATGAACGTTATTTGGTGCCCATGATATTATTGGGCAATCAAATTACTTGAAAAATACCTGTGGAACAGAAACTAAATATCGAGCTTGATGTTTTCTAACCTCTCTTAAAAAGCGCCTGCTTATGGTCCACAGGGAAGGCAACACGCCTGAATGAACCAAGGATTCTTTCTGTCGAAGATGCTTTATGAGTCGTTTGTCTTCGTTTGAAAGCATGGTTACGAGATTTCCACCATAACTCTGCAAATGAACGTATCATAACACGCTAAGCGAGCATTTGGCACTTTTCTAATAAAGAAACAAAATACAATTCGAGGAAAGCGAAACCGAGGGACTAGGAGAGGAAGCAAATGAAGCCCCCTACATCGCCCTAAGTCACGTCGCCCTCGAGCTGATTTGCCTCGCCACCTAGTGTATTCATTTCACCTCAAAATTCATTTCATCTAGTCTCAGCTCCATCGGACAAATGGAGAAAGAGAAAAGGAGAGACTAAAATAGAGTGTCAGTATCAACCGCGCTTACCCCACAATATTTCTCGGCATCGGTGAAAGTGAAGGAGCCTCCTTTGTACATGTAACACATCTCATCGTCTTTAATCCATTCAGGCGGGCAAGACACTAAGAAGACAATTGATGAGATAAAAACTGATGAGCTGAAAATTGATAAGCTGTTTTGTATTCTAAATTATGATAAAGTGATGAAAAAAAAAACACTTAGCAAAATACGGTTTATTTCGATTTAATTGAGAAAAGAGTTGACGGTTTTAAACATTTTGAGAGGGAATTGATGTTTGAAGTAGCTGAGCAGTATTTTGATACAAAAGAGGTTCATTCTAAGCTGGAAGAGTGAGACATCTAAACAACATAAAAGATAGACTTGGACTTGGAAAGTCCAAAACATATTGACCTGATATAGCTCTTTGAGGTGGTAGCTTGACGAACGGCCGGAACACAACTGTTATGGACAGTCGATAATCCGTTGTCTTATCCATGATCAGAGAAGAAATCAGATTTGGTACATTCTCTCCCCACCAATTAAAAGTGGCGTTTACTGTGATTGGACTCCCTCTCATTGTGGTACTGAATTGATAGCGGTTGTTAGGATTCTGAAAAACGTTTCCATGAATTTCTGCTGTTCCATTGCACAGAATAGTCGCTCCGTAATTAACATCGAGCCCTCTTGCACCGTTCTTGTACAATGTATTATTTACAAATCGAAGACCAACAGTACTTGTTTGAGAATTATCATACAGCAAAACGTAATGACCGACGTTGCTATAAAAAAAATTTCCTTGAACAATCGCCCATAACTTTATTATGACACAGACGCTATTTGCTTTGCCATCCAAATCTCGTGCAAAGTTTCGAGAAAAATAGTTATTGCTCACGTTAACATTCATATAGGGCCCAGAAACTCCTTCAACGCGTAATATGCCTCCTTTGTTGTACTCTATGGTGTTTGCATGGATATGGCTGACCGGTGGTCTTGTCGTGGACACTTCATTGAGTACTTCGGAATAAATACCTCCATTGTTATTTCCAGCAATGTAGTTATTGACTATTTCAATCACTTGGTTGGAAGCATTGAGGTGAATCGCTCCTGGTATGCTTCCACTAAGGACAGGATTCAGACCATTGTTCGTTACCTGACAACGTTCTACTCTGAAAATATGTCGGCTTTCACTTTGAGTCGTCGTGTAATGTATACCTTGTTTGTCGTTACCACTAAAAACACTTCCGGTTACTTGGTGTACAGTAGTGGCAGCTGTTAAGAAAATGAAATTTACCTTTTTTTGTGTACAGCTCGAGGCAAACAAGCTTCAAGGGAGGTTATCTTAATTTCAGTATTTAATTTTCCGGCTACATTTATCTTCTTCAAGCCTTAATACATTAGTCTGTATACGGATTGGAAATGTCGACCAAAATTATGGGGGAGACATCAATGAATCGCCTTCTTTTACTTAGACGTTTACCACATAACGTAAACATCACTTATGGAAAACAATTCCTCCCTTGAGGGAAGAAAAGTATCCCCCAGTTCCTCCAACACCAAGCATATACGACCCTAACTGAATACCTGGCTGACCAAAGAATCATTTTTGTCAAAAGCTGGGATGCTTTTTAAAACCTCGCGCACAGCGCCATGCTTATCAACGTTCACCAATTAAAAAATTCCCTAAAACTTAAGGAGGCAATTATTTAGCTGTTACGCTGTAATTTATTTGATCAGCATGTTTTTTGTGAAACACTAAGGATTTCATTAGCTAATGTGCAGTTCTCCTGTAATGTATAAGTCAATTTGAAATATATCACAACTTACATGGGTCACAACTGACGAAGGCCAGGTCATCGATTTTAATTATGTTGTAGTACTCTTCATATCCCAATATCACAATCGAGTAACTGGCGTCAGTATAGGGTAGCTCAATCATTATCTTTTTCCAGTCTGTCACGTAATCGCTAACGGACAAGAGCAAGGTCGAATTGTTACTAATGTCTTCTATCAGAAAAATGGACAGCGCTGTTGATGACTTGGAGTAGTGGTCATCCCGCTTGTAGTAGAACACCAAGTAACAGTAATTGTTGTCGCTGGAAATTAATGGGCTGGTAAAGGCACCGTAACCAGAAAACGAGTGTCGCCAAAGATATAGTAGTCCCCCTGCGTAAGATATAAATCAAATATGACATTTGATTACGTCTTTGACAGATACTCGCATTTGTTGCTGTTTTAACAATGGTAATTTAAGCAGTGATACTCTTAAAGACAGGGTATGCGATTCGTTACCAAATATCTGATAGAATTTGAGAGGGTGAAATATATGACACCTTAAAGGTTAGTTTCAAAACTTTAAATTGTCTACAGAAAAACATGGGGAGAGCCGAAAAATCCAGTGCTTCTGTTACAGTGTAAGCGCTCATTACCACTTAAGCTGAGATTGCATAGGAATATTCCCCTTCTAGATGAGACAGTATCAACAAGATTTTCGAAAGTTCAAGTCCCGGGTCATAGTTAAAACGGAATCCTCTTTTTGATCGACAACACTGGCATTGACATAGTTTCAAGATTGCTCCTCTCAGCCAATCCTTTGAGAGTACTAGAAGTCGACATGTAGGGTTCAGAGATCAAGATATCAACAAACATTTTGAATTCCTGAAGCAAAAATGTTCTCAGACGATCAACGCTTTCCGACACTGGCACAATTCCAGCCTTCTCTCTTTGTCATTCAATCGTTTAGTTGTTTGGTCGATTGCCTCCAACTCAGCTGAATGTACACACCCCTGACTTTGTTGCTCCAGCGGGTGATGA
Organism: Pocillopora damicornis; assembly: GCF_964200805.1. Taxonomy (NCBI): domain Eukaryota; kingdom Metazoa; phylum Cnidaria; class Anthozoa; order Scleractinia; family Pocilloporidae; genus Pocillopora; species Pocillopora damicornis. Next base: position 1,720,544 of record NC_142674.1, read on the forward strand.
TCTGGAAAAACTCAGAGTCCCAATTTTACTTGGGCTGCTGTTCTGATGTCCTTTAACGATCTTTTGAACTTTACGTACAGTTGTTCTCAAGAACTTCCAATTTACTCGATAAGGTAGAACGTTTCACTGAGTCACCCACAGTCCTAAAATCTATTTCTAGGTTTTCGACCGAGAGAACGATATCCATAAAAGCGGCCGGGAGGAAAACGTTTTGTCGACGGAAGGAGTTCTCGGCTCCTCCACCCAACTTCCTACTTCGTAGAACATTCGAGCTGTAACCTATGCCAGCTCATATCCGATCACAAGATAGATGTAAACTTAGGAGATTGGCGCATCCGAATGTCCTCTCTATAATCTTTAAAGTTCAATCTTCTATTACTTATTACAACTCACCATTGCCTCCTGAATAGGTGTGTTCATAGCGACTGTTTCCAACATACCATTTCTTCCTCAAGGCAACTCCTTCAAAATGTGATTTGGGATAGCGTCTCCAGTCACAAAATCCCCGGTCAAATGAGCATGGAATATCTGAGGAAAATTAGGCAGATTTGTTATCAGATCCCATCGTATTGGCACATTCTGCCCATTCACATAATACACTTAGGTGTTACCGAACAGTTGTTAAACAAAGCACAGACGTTACGGTAGCAAATCCAGAATGGGGGTCCGGTAGTCTAAGCCCCAATCCTCTTCAGACATTTGGGTTTTTCATATCACTTGTGCGACACCAAAGTTCTTCCAAATACAGAATCACGAATTTTTCTCAACTTGAAGTATCTAAAATTGCTTTGTCTTTGAATTTTTTTAGCTTGTTTTGGCTCCAGATTGAAAAAATAGTAAAAAAGATCAATGTTTCCTGATTCAAAAATGGACTCCCACCGCTTCTTTTCAAACTCTCCATGTGCGGCCTGTGCTTTATGTACAGGCAAAGAAAGAAAAAGTGTTGACCATGACAATGATGACGACAATAATTGATAATGATTATGATAACTAAAATGCTGACGTTAACGATAGCGAACACTGACGATAACGATAAAGAGAACGATAGTAATGATAACGAGAGTGATAATAATATTGATAATGGTTATGATAATAATGATAATAATAATAATAATAATAATGAAAATGAAAATTTTACAGCCACTAACCTTTGATATCAACACGTTGAACTTGCAAAAGTATTTCGCTACTGTACCGTCCCTCAAAGTGGACTGTAAAAGAATCCCACCTGATCAAGTTTCTTTTTAAGAGTAGACCTAGGCTGCTACCATAAGTCCTGAAGATGTCACGTCTATTAGGCAGTTCTATCCGAAAAGATCTTACATTTTTTAGGAGTAGTAGCTGAATAGCAAAACCAGCACTTGCCTCTGTTTGAACTTTTATTTGGCAGGATACCCTTAGATCTGAGAAAGACACGAATGGTGCCCTAAAGTAAACGAATACATCGTGATCCGTGACATTCACCACTTCTTGCGGGGAGCACAGATTAACTTTCCCATATGAAATAGTATTGAACCAATCACCGTAGGCTTCATGAAAACTCAGTCCAAACTCGTTTTTTATCGATTTGACGTTTTTAAGTGTAACATTGTTTTTCGTACTGATAAAATCAGTTCCATTTCCTCCGGTATTAACGAAGGAACTGTTCATTATAATCACCTCTTTTTCTGGGAACAAAACCTTGATACCACCTGATGTGCAGTTAAGAACAGTTACATGATTTACTTCTGGAACGTACTGAATCATTTCAATGGCAGCAACGTTTTGGCCATGTTTCTCGCCACAGTGCTCAATTCTTAGGTGTTTTAAACTTGATGTTGATAGGTTTGAAGTGTTCCTAGCTTCGCGAAGAAATCTTATATTTCCCCAAGGCCTTCCTTCGCCACAGTTCAACACGAGATGACACGACGTGTTGCAGCTGAGGCTTTGGAAAGATATAGAGCATTCTGCTAAATCTAACTCACTTCCTTTACACTGAAGAGCGGCACAAGCATCCCAAGGGCCGGACGATTCGTGATGGGAATGATTGACGGGCAATGGTGCTTGATAGCCCAGGCGTTCACATATCAGTTTTACGTCATTAGTTTTATTGCCCTGCGTCTCATTGAAACACAGTGAGGTCCAATTCCAATTGTGTAGTATCTGTACACGTCCTTCCCAAGGGAACTTACCTCCGGCTAATCGAATTTTGAGAAAATCGTCATCTTTTGTAACTTTTGAAAGAGAAAATTTGACAGGTTGATGTACATTTCCGCCCACAAATAGTGAACCAAGAACCAACATGCCAACCCCTGGCATAAATTGCACCTCAACACCAGGATCAATTGAAAGTGAAGCTTCAGGCAGAATAGTGACATCGGACACAACTGTGTAAGGACTTTTCTCTTTTCTTAGAAGAACGTTGGATAATATCCTTCCTCCTAGAAAGCTTTTCGATAGCGCGTTAAAGGTAGTATTTTCTTGCGAACCCTTTATTATGTTTCCTGCATTACTGATGTAAGGACGAAAAACAACAAATGTTTTTTCGTAGTTGTCTTCACCATCAAAGATTCTTTCCTTGACTTTTTCCTCGTCATCATAACCCCAGACGTTTAATGAAGCCTGCATTGTGCTGCTGTGCGAGGAATCTTGGGTGCTTACACAAAGTTCTTTTGAGAAGTCTTGGCTGCCAAATCTGTTGAAACTGATGAAAAATGGTCTCCATTCCGCAAATCCAGAGACTTTTAACTGACAGGTTGGGGAACTTGATGATACAGCCACGTTGTTCAGGAGTGAATTATTCAAAAACGTTACATTCTCCATACCACTGTTCACTCCTACTACGTATTCGCACTGGAGAAGAACCATAAATTGTCCTTTATTCGATTTAAGAATGTTGTCAACAATTGCGATGTCCTTACCTATCCTCTGAATCTCAATGACTCCACAATTCAGGCAGCTGTTGTTTGTGAAAACGTTACTTCTTATAGTTGCGCCTGAAGGAGAGGTTTTTCCTATGTAAACGGATCTCCCGTAGTTTTGTTTGAAGATGTTTCCTTCTATAATCAAAACTTTTGTGCCTCCTATAATGTCTATGACGCTTTTATCTTGGCAAAAGTTGAACAAGAAACTATTGTTTCTCACAAATATTTCAGGAGTGTAGTATCTATTCGTATAACGCGTAGTCAAAATAATAGGACCTTGAGTGTTATTCAGGAAAAGGTTACTGTCAAATTGCCATGGATTAGAGTGTGGAGACACGTCGATGTCTATTACAGGGCCTCGGTTAGCATAAAATGTACAGTTTGTAAAGGAAGTATGGGATGAACAAGGCAAATAGCAACCATAATTAGTAAGGGAATAAACAGAAGATGCCTTATTCCATCCAAAAAATACCTTGGTTGCAGAAAGTTTCACTTTGGTATATCTACCATCCAGAAAAAGGCCATACCCATTGCTATGGAAAACACCACTATTTTCAATATTGATTGTTTTTTCACCGTTCGTGTCCACATATAGTCCATTTTCGGTCGAGTTAGAAGCCTTGGTGTTCTCGATATTCACGTTACTTGAAAAAGAAGAGAGCTTGATTCCGATCTTGTTTCTAACGAACTGGCAATTCAGCAGCTTCAAGCTGTTAACGTGGGAAAATGCTGTCGACAAGCCATTCTTGGGTGAGTCTCGTACGTCCGTGTTTTCGATTTCAACTATTCCTGCGTTATCTCCACCCAACAAAATTCCACCTTCACTGTTGTGGCTGAAATTGCTTTTGGATATTACAAGGTTTGGTGATCTGATCTTCGTCTTTCCACCACCTGTTAGTTGAAAACAAAAATAATTGTTTATGAATACTACTCTGAGCCTTGCAAAACTTTTTTCTGACATAAAGCATGTCTGTGAAAAAAAGAATTAGAGGAAAGTTCCATGGATTGTGATCAATAACTGAATTTTTAATCTGTATTAAAAAATTTTCATTGTTTTAATAACATAATCAGATGATGAAAATGGTTATTAAATAAACTTTACGCCCTTTGATCACAAAAAAGGATTCCGATCTTTGCAGTGCAACTCTTGCCCGCCTCATTACGAGTAAAGAGGTGCATTTGACATCCTTTATTACAAAATATATTAATACACGTGATCAAATTTTAAGAAACATGTTTTTAAAACAACAAACTGGTGAATGATCATCCTCATTGATGACTTGTGTCTTTTTGTTGACATCGTGAAAATCACCAAGGGATCCATTAATCGACTACTTTTTCTTGAAATGTTACCACCGTGGATATGATCAATTTCATAATGAAATAGTTTATTTCCTTAAATTTCTGTTTATAGAGGTAATAGGACTAAGTGGAGTCCAATTCGGTCTGTAATCATACGAGTGATTAACAAAATCAGATGACCACGAAGGGGGAGTCTGAATTGTTAATCACAAGTATGATTACTGGCGGAATCGGAAAACACGAAGTCTTGTTGCCATCAATCAAAACTATGACAAAATTTGAGCAAGAAACTAGACATCGGTTATCCCTTTTCATAAAAAAAAAAACAAAAGTTAACTCGGCGAAATGCGAGACAACAGCGCGCCCACATGGCGCGATCTGTCTACTTGCACAGATCGCACCATCTAATTACAAGCATGACGCGTACACCGTCCTATTAGTGCTCAAATCGGACTGGTGACAACCATTTTGTGATAGTTTTGATTACACTAAAAATTGTGGTAAAATTCTTCCACGGGGAAGAAGAACTGTAAAATTTGCCTTACCCCAACGGTGTGGCTTTGGAGATTTTTTGCAAACAGCGTCCAAATAGGCAGAGGCACGGTTCAAAGCCTGTCGAACCCTGAAGCTTATTTTTTGCAATTGCAAAAATTGCAGTCTACCGACGGAGATCACTGCTTAACCCGATATGATTAAAGTAATAGCTGAACTTACTTTTGGTGAGAAACAGTAGGAAATGTACCGTGTCGTCTTTATATGGATATCCATACCCTTTCTCTAGTAGGATTGAGCTATTGCCAGACATCCAAGCAGGACGGCTGTACCGATCTAACCTATGGATATCCCAGAGAGTGCCCTTTGTCTTGTCTGTTCCATTGTACACGTGGAAATCTATGCCATATACATTGTGATATATTAGCTGCAATACTATCGTATATTCCGGTGGAACGGTAATTATGGCCCTGCAAGCTGCTCTGCTCCATATTGTCACAACTAGATAATACACCACACTAGAGTCACTGATAAATGTTTCACTTTCAGTGCATATGTCCACAAACTTCTTCACAGTTGCATCTGCCATTTTTACCACGTGTGTGTTGAGAGCATTCCAGTTGTAACGATACGAAAATCCGTAGCCTTTTGTGTTTACGACATTTGTACTTATGAACTCGATAAATGGAGACTCCAAACGTACTCCATCCGACTCAGTTTTAGCTATTGTTGAATTCTCGATTTTATTTGAATCTTTTAGGGGGTCTGGATACATAATCTGGAAACCAATGGCAGCAGAATTGCTTACAAAGACACCGCTGATCACGTGACGAGGGAGATCCACTCTGAAGGCGATTCCGGGGATAGTCAGGTCGTCTCTATATGGAAAACCTGCATAGTGCACCTCGACATGGCTGAAGACGCTTTCCTTTGAAGTCACAGCAAGATGAACGCCAGCCCAGTAAGGAATTTTGCAGCCGACAAACAAAACATTTTTTGTGCATGATGATAATACATTCCAGTTGTTTTTGTTGCAAATGGTTATGCTGTCTCCTTGATCTGTGTTGCATGTGACATTATGTAGAAATTCTTTCTCTTTTCCATTTGGGTCATGGTAATAATAGTCCACCGGTTCATATCCCAATTGTCTGCATACTATGTCGTGCTCGTATCCATAGGTACGCATACAGACTGGCATCCACCTGCCGTTGATCCATATTTCAACTACCCCTTCCCACGGAGCAGGACCTCCGACGAGTCTAATGTCCTGTTGCAATGGTCCTCTTGGAAGGAACTTTACCCGTTCTTTTTCAGTGCCTTTTATGATAACCTTTCCTTGTACTAGGAAAACGCTCTTCAATGGAAATTCTAAAGTGATGTTTCCTTCCATGAACAAAACGCCGTCAGGCAATATTGTAACATCACTGATAACTCTGTAGGCATCAGTTTGGTTTGTAATATTTAATACTTGATTTAATGTTCCTCCTAACTTATTACCTCGAAGAAAACAGAAAGGTCTGACACCATCGTGTAATTTAGAGCTGGTAGAATTGTAGGAATCCAAAAATGGATAATATTGGATCTGTGCAAGTTCCACTCGATCTTCAAAGTCAAACACTCGGTCTTTTATTTTACATTCATCTCTTGTTCCCCACCAGTTTTCTTCCGCGAGAAGAACGTGTTCGCGGTCTTTCAGCAGAGTTGCTAATTCGTGACAGAACAAAGGATTGATAAACGAATTAAACTTTATGGTAACGTTGCCTCCGTTTACAGCTAAAACTGCCTGCGTTTTAATTCGAAGGTAATTGCTGGAAAACAGGCGGATTCTTTGATTGTCTAAAAACGTGTTGTTTCTGATGGTGACACGGCATTTTGTGGGTAACGTTCCGCAATCAACGAAAAATATGTTCTCCCCTTTATTCTTCAAAAAGATGTTGGATGAAACTTGCAGATTGAAGGGTGAGGAATTCTCATAGGAACACCTTCGCCCATGTCTCACTGTCAGAGCAAGTCCACTGTTCTCGTAATATATGTTATTAGCCAAGACAGCAGATAGCACGTACCATTCAGGGCCATAGATATCCAAACCATTTTTTTTGTTTCTCTTTACTTTATTACCAGTGAATAAAAGTCGAACGCTTCTCTGCCACCCATCGTTTCCCCAACCGCAATGAGAAGGATAGATCTTACAACCACCAAGAGAATTATTGAAAATTGTGGAGTTTGAAACCTTAATGATATAGTTCTCCGGGCGTTGATCAAATCTATACGTGAGATAAAAAAGCACACCGTATTGAATGTTCCCTGAAACATTACAGCTTAGAAGATGAACTGATCGAAGACGAGCTGATTCGGTATCTGGAAACCACAATCCGTTTCGTTTGTTGCCACCAGCAACAAAATCCTTTAAGACAACTTCTCCTCCTTGATTTTCTACGTAAAAACCATCCCTGCCGTTACCAAAAGAAGACGAAGACTCTATGTTTATGTTGGTATCCCCAAATTCGAAAGCATAACCAGATCTGTAATTGTTTGAGGTAGAAATCTTCTCTAAGTGAAGTCCTCCTCTTAAAAAGTAGTCAGCGTAAACTCCTTTATTCGAGTTTCCGTCAAATTTACAAGAGCTGAAATTTAATCTAGTATCGGATAATCTCGTAAACAGAGCCCCATTTTGCGAATTCCCAAGAGACAGTACTTCCACTAGTCGAACATAGCAGTAGCGAAATGCCTGTAAGTAAACTCCTTCACCGTTACTGTTACGAACAAATTGCGAGTTGTAAATCTTGATTGTGGAGTTGACCTGGTTTAAGATGTGCAATCCTTGACCACCATTTTCTTCAACAAGGCTGTCAGACATTCGGAATGAAAGAGTTCCAGCATCGACTACGATTCCTGACGCTCGGTTTTTCGAGGCATTGACGTCGTTAAATTCTAAAGTACCTGTTGTCTTGGTTATGTAGAGTCCATTGTAGTTGTTCCCTATCACCGTTGTCTGGGAGATTCGAGAATTACCAATCAAGTTGTCAACGGTAATACCGGACTTAGAATTGTTAGAAAAGGTACTGTTAGTTATCACAAGTGATGAAGTCTCGCCTACAAATGATCAAAGGCCAATGGATTAATGTTACGAAGAGCATACATCATCCAAACAAATTTATAGACTAATTGTGGGCAGTCATTTCGTCTTCGTATTGGATAGTTAATTAATTATTTTGGTCGATTCTTTATTGAGTAATTAGCTTACCTATTGACTAACTGACTCAGCGACCGACTGACTGACCGAACGAACCACCCACCGAAAGAACAAGCAAACGACCGAATGAGCGACCGACAGACCGACCGGTCGACTGACTGACGGTCTAGTCAATCAAAGGAAAAAATTGACGAGGTTACTGATGGAGAGGTTACACAACTACCCTTTTGAATGAGTGATGAACTGCTCAAGTGAACAGCAGATAGACCAATTCGTCTCATTTAAAGACGTAACTAGAAATAGAGCTACCTTGATCTTCCATAACGACCATTTCCAAGTTGGAACTGCCTTTAGAGTAGAAGGAAAGTTCCAATATAGAAGTAGAACCAGTCTTAAATGTCTTTCCATTGTAGTCCCTTGTGATTCTGTGCAGTCTGGTTTTGATAGCTGTGCTTGCATCGGTAATATTTAGCTCAAATCCACTTCCATTAATTATTCTCAAATACACAGAGATCTTTCTTCCTGGTGAAGCTCTGAAAATCTTAAGAATGCAAATGTTTTTTTTAATTCATTTCTTTCACTGGAAGAGTTTTGCTAAAAAAAGGGAGCAACATACGGATAAGTATTTCTCTACGTTAAAAGTTGCGGTTAGTCCTATAGAGCCTGAAACCTGGCTCAACATTTTGATAATTTAGATGTCTTTCACGAATACTTTCCTTTTGAGGAAAAATATGCTAAAAAATAACATTCGAGAGGTGCGAATCGACTTCAATTTACAGATGAAAATGGCAAAAAAAGAGGCATTGATGTAGGTGTTTTCTTCCTGTAGCCTTCGAGAAAACTTATTGATTCAGTCGTTGGCTATTAGTTTTAGATGTTTGAAAACTGGTGTCTGCAGATGGGGAGGAATGAAACTCCCCTTAACCAGGGGTTGTCTTTTTGCATTGTGATCTTCATGAAAAATCTTCCCTTCGAATAAAAACCACTACCTATAACAGAGAAGAAGTGTCCTTTCTAATTCACATTATTTCGATAATCATCAAAATATTTTTTTCCTTCAATTCTCCAAGGATCGCCAAAGATCCAGAACTTTCAGCTCATGGAGACCGCGTTGTTTTCCTCAAAGGATTCGCTTGGTTTGATAGAAAAAATTAAATCCCTCACTATTGGAAGCTTGTCGTTCTACCCTGTAAAATCTTGAATGAAATATGTACCAAATGTGACAAAAACCTGTACATTTTAACTAAAGTTCAAGAAACTTGAACCACAAGTTGACTAAAAAAAACTGTTTTCGAAAAGGTGTCGGATATTTATAGATATTCTAAAGTTCACATTAGATTGGTTTTGAATTCAAAGCGTACTCCGTAGTTCTTTTTACCAAATCACTCAGATATTTTAACTAAAACACTCGATCCTACCTTACTACAATCAACCGGATGATGATTTCCAGCGGCATTTAGGAGCAAAGGAAAAGAAGCTTTCTCTGGAATGACAGAACAGAGATTCACTGCCAGGCGCTTATAGATAAGGCCTCCTCCAAATCGTACATTCTGGACTGTGACATTTTCAATGAAAACATAACCACAGGAGCTCTCGATGTTCACACCAGCCAGCATAGGCCCGAGGATAGAAGAATCGACTACGGCCAAGGGTTTGGCAAGTTCTTTTATATTTAAGCCGGAGGCGCAATCGTTGATTCTAACATTTAGTAAATCTGGAGCGCTTTTCACGGCATTTACCGCCTCGAGAGCATTCTCAATGTCCACGTGCTCAAGAGAAGAGCTTCTTTTCATCTCAGAGGAATTCGTCGGCTCGAAGTAAATACCTTTCCAGAAAAAAATCTCGGCCAAATATGGCAAGAGAGTGTCACATTCAATGCCAACGTCCCGGCTGTGACCTGAGATAGATGTTGTTGCGATGGAAAATAAAAGGGTTTAAAATAGAAATGTGGTTAGTGGCTTAAAAGAAGCCGATTTTGTAGTTTGACGCTTTTACTGACGAAAGTCCTCATTGAAATGATTTCTGGGGACCTCGACACAACATCTTCCTCCCTCGATCTATGCTCTGTTTCTCTAAACATTAATAAAATTGTATTAGGGTTTCAAGTCGGGTGGGTGAGTTGGCCATTCAGGATAATTTTATGTTCATATGGAGACTAAGGTCACCCACCTGATAGCCACACGAAGTGTTCAGCTTCATAGTGCAAAAATTTCATATTATCACAAGAAATCCAAATTTAACTCAGCCTGATGTCCACGAAGATCAAAAGAAAGTTAAAACAGAGCGTACACCAAGCATTCAAATGCCTAACGAAGTGACTAACATCTAATTTTTCCTCACAACATTACCACTGAATCACACATTAATATCACAAGAATAAACGAAATGATAACCAACTGAAGAAACTCCTGACTGTTAGACTAATTCTCCCTGTCAGCACCTTAGAGCACTTTGTACAGAGAACAGTATGGGGAATATGAATAATGATGTTTTCTCGAAGGAAAGGTTGTCTTCGGTACCCGGTTCCACAGAAAGGTGACTAAGACGTTGAAAAGCCGAGGATTTGTCACCTGTACTTGATTACTAGTGAGAAAAGTATTTCAGTTACACTTTTTTTGCTGCCCGTAGGGGCCATCTTGCTTTCAAACACGAGCGAAAGCTTCTCTTAGTTCATGAATTAAATAGACTTTACCCGACCAGATGTGAGGGCATATTGTTATATAGTTTTGTCGGTAATCACTTGCTTTGCGGCCAGAAAGAGAATTTTTCCATGGAGAGGCACATTCGGCAAACAACAAAAGCATTGTTTAGGACTAAAATGAACTTACCACAGGAAGATAGCGTGTAAGAACATTCCCATAGACTCTTTTCAGTTCCTTTACAGCCAACTGTCTTCATCATCACGGGGCCGCTGCCGGGATCATAGTAATACCGCTTTCCCCTAAGGAATCCAAGATGTCTGCAGGCCACGTGCGTATCTGGGAGATCCCAAGATCCCCAGTCGTTGCAGACAGTCCCCCACCTTCCATTATACTGCAGCTGAAGGCGCCCGTTGTTGTAGGACGATCCATCTATAAGTCTTATCCCGTGACTGTAGAATAAAGCCCCGTCTGTTTTATTGCAAAAACTTGTTTCTCCACAGGGAACCGCTCGGAAAGTTATTCTTTGCGAAGGTGTCCCTTTTGCGTGAAATGATCCACGAACACGAATCCCCACAGATGGAACAAAATTCACAATTGCACCAGGTTCTATAGTTAGAGTGGCATTTTCTGGGACAACAAGGTCACTGGTGACCAAGTATGGCCCATCTGCACGCGCAAGGGTCTGGTTACCAATGACAGTGCCATTCAACTGTCGTGAAATATTTATCTCGCTCTCACAAAGTCTATATCCGAGAAAGATGGCCAATAGAATGCAGTATTTTAGAAACATCGTGTCTACTCTGATCTATTTTTATGGAAGAGTAAGAATGAACTGGAATCAATAGACATAAAAGTTCATCTCAAGACGAAATAAACATTTATTTCCCAAATGTTCACCTTTTTAAATGCTGTCACAGACCCATCGTAGCGTAGCATAATTCGTATCTCAACTTTTACGTTGCTAGCTTCGCCAAATTACGGTAGGGGAGTGCAGGGAAGGGGGAGCGGGGGGGGGGGCGGTAATCTACCCTCCTTTTACCCTGCATTTGTACGTCCGATGAATTCGACACCTTTAAGAATTAGAGAGAAGGCGACTATATGTCCAAGCTAGGTAGTTGGCGCTCTCAAATTGATGGGAGTCAAGCGACACATCCTTATCTACAGGGAAATTGTGCATTGGTGGCAGAGTCGCGAAAGATTTGGGACGAAAAATTAAAATTAGAGAAACTAGTTCCTGCGATCGGGACCAGAGGTTTTTTTGCGAGTGCTCTGTTTTGTCTAAGGTATAAACTAAGTTTCCTTAAATACTCCGAGTTGAACCTGAACTTGATGTCATATTCCGCATTAAGAAAAAGTGATATGACGCCTAAACATTAATTGCGTGACTGGAGATCATTCACTAAAGAAAAGGTAGCCCAAGAGAGTTTCTAAATCATTTAGCTCGGTACGAGATACATTATTCATTTGGTTAAAAGTGTGGAACAATGAAAAATTCTGAGTACCCCACGAGCAGTCATACCCCAGAATTTCTAGCGGTAAATCAGAATTAGCTTTACATCTGTACCTCGCTAAACAATTGAGAAACGGTTCGTTCAGGTAAATTATTTTCTGTGTTGTCTCGAGTGACTTTGCGGGGTTTTGGGACGGTTAATTCCCCACTTTGCACTGATGCTTCTCCAAAGGCAAAGGAAAAACACAAGGCGAGCAACTTCTAGGACCGTCAGGGCCGAAAGTCTCTAGAACTTCGCCGAAATTCTTTCGCTTCCAAATGTCGCTCACCTCGCAGCTTCGGGTACGTTAAAAGTCGATAAACGTGTAAGAGCCAAACCAAAAATCAGTGCAATTTCCCGCCTCTAACCACCTCAAAAGCGTGCCCGATTTCCGACATTCGCTCATCATCTGCCGTCAACAGATGATGTGACCGAAGAGGTTCGTCACAATCCCTTCGATTAACCTTATTAAATTTCAAATTAATCACTAACTGAGCTCAGATTTCACCCGACCCTCCCCACTCCAGTGCATAATGTGTTGGTAGAAAGACGGTACAAACCAGCCCTGGCGTGGAGAGGGTAAGTGAAATTATTTATCTTTCCGTCATCAAGCGGATTTTGGGGATGAAATGATACGATTTGCGGAATTTATGAAACATTTCTCGAGATCTCTCGCGTCTTGCCGAGATCGATCGCTGCAAATTACAAAAAATGTAAGCGTTCAGCCAGCGTATCAAATAACTGACGTCACGCGACCTCAAACCCACAGGGTTTTCGGGGCTGTCGTGGTGTACCGGTACACGGGGGAATTCCTATTGTTTTCATATCCATACATGGAGTTGTGACGCAGTTCGACTAGCAACTAGCTCACAAGAAACAGATATCATCACTACTCAATGATTACCTCTGCATAAATGTCTCACGTTGGGACGCCGGCGCAACCTTAAGCTCGTCCAACTTCACACTGACTGAAGTGCAACGCTGTCCAAGTGACACAATGAGGTCATTGTGAGTAATTCTGGGACAAGCAGCGCTATCACACAGCAGCGCGTTACTCCTGTTTCTTGTATTTAAAACTCGATCTAAGAACTAAGAACTAACTTCTAGCGTCATTAATCTGTATTTCTGTTCGATGCTTTGGTAATTGTGCCATATCAGTAGCCACACGCAGTCTAAGGCGACCAAATTTTTTTTGTTAAGGAATCTTTGAGAGCTGACTGGCCGTTACAAGAATGCGAACATCACTTACTCCCTTCTGTCACGCAATGTTCAAAGGTCATTGACACTTTTCGTTATTTCGTTGATAATTAGTTTCCATGGAGGCAAAAATAGGTAATAATGAGACAGGAAATCCCGACAGAGATCCATATTGGCTTTACCAAGTCGAATACAATCAGGAGCAGTTTAGTAAATTGAGGGCTCAGTGAATACATAAGACAAACACGAGCAACCGCTAAAAATGCACCGGTCTCAATTTCCTTTGTTGTCTCAATTGTTCGGCGAGAAAATCAGAAGTAGCTTAGTGTCTGCGCCTTTCCGAACTATCTAGAAATGGCCATTTCACTCAGGAAATATTAAAGTATTTTTGGAAATATCTCGAACTGTGCATCGTTTAGTGATGTACAGAACTTTACCGAAGAACGGAGACTGCGTTACAATTTCCGGTTGTGTCCTCGTGTAACGGTACACAAAGGAACGAAACATTAACGAATGCGTCACAACTCCATATATGGATGTGAAAACAATAGGAATTCCCCCGTGTACTGGTACACCAGGACAGCCCCCAATTTCCGCTTCGAGGCGGGCCGAGGACAGATATAAATACTCGAATCAGTTGTAAAAATTAATGCAGAATTATGCCCCTCTGAAATCCGTATAGAATTAGTCTTTCCAATTTGCCACCCCTCTAAGGATACTTTTTCGTTAGTCTGTTCTCGGAACAATCGAAGTCGATCACTAATTTCCTGGGAGCAACAACAAATCAAGAAATAAAGTGGAAATCTCGGTGCTGACCTCATTATTTCTGCTTAACTTTGGAAGTGACTTGGTTTCACATACGTTCGAATTCATTCATAGACGTCCATGCACACGCACTATGCTACTGTCATTAGTCTTGTAAACAACAAAGATAAAAATGCTTGTGCGCTCGGTGAAGAAACAGATTCCCGTGCATAAGCGAGTATGGCGCTAAAGTATGTCAACATGTTATTGACAAAAATTTTGGTCTTTTATGCATAAATCAGATTTGGAACGAAATTTATTGCAGCCACCAGCCGCAAGTAAAAAAGTGATTAAAAGCGACTTCAACAAGGACAACTGTAGCCAGTTTTCACTCCGTCTTGGGCACTGATTCTGGGAAATTTGGTTGATAGATTCCACGAATCCTAAGCACCAATTTGTCCACATACGTTCCAATGTACTTTCCGTTTGTCAAGAACTGTAACTGACTTACAATATTTTCCAATTACATTAAATAGATAAAAACATAAACCCAAAATGAATAAAAGCAGGATAATTTCCATCTACAAATGAACGTCTCCCTTGGTAAATGGTAAAGATTGTCCACAAGTAAGCTCTGAACACACGCCGTATAAGTCAGACCACTGTGCCTTGCATCAATTTTTCCTAATGGTTACAGACGAAAAAAGGGACTTGTTTTCTCGTAATTGGAGAAATATTTCAACTCTGAAGCTTGATACGAAACAACGCAGACCAAAAATAACAACGAATTAATCTCATCTCAGAAGTAGCACACGTTTGATAATCCAAGAATGTCGTGATATTCATACAGTTATGTAAGATTTTACATGGGAGTTTTGCGAATGAAAATTGCAATTTCTCTCGATACCTTTCGCCTTTTCTTCTACTGGTGAGAAATTGCATCTTTGAAAATCCGCTATAAAGTTCTATTGTGGAAAATTCCTTAAAGGAGTCAAACGAAAACTGTCGTAGATGATCAAAGCTGGTTTAACTTTCGGGCGAGTATAGAAACCCGCATATCAGTAGTAACAAATGGTAGTTCAATTTGAAATTATTGGTTCGTCGCTTTTCCCTTGGTGATCGACTAAAAATGTACGATGATCATTATGAGAAAGGCGAAATCAACGTTGTGCGCTCGAAGAATTTCTCAGGGGAACCGAAGTTCTTAAGAAGCAAGTGACCTTATAAAGCAATAACCGGAAATGTAGCCTTTGCTATGTCTCATTTGTTTACAAATTACGAAGACAAACTACGGGGAAAATATATTTCAAGCCATCGAATACCATTTATATTTTTAATTGAAAACCTCAGCGTGATAGTGCAAAGATCACAAGTTACGTTGATCCAGTGCATGCTACCTCAAATTCAACAGTTTCCTCATAAACACGAGGTGACCTGTATGTCTCCAAATATGATTAACAAGTCTCTCTAATCTCAGAAACTCATTCGATCTCAATATTCAAACACACGTGTCAATCATAAAACTTTTAGGTCTCTGCCATTTCTTTGGATTTCTATTTCTGCAGAGTATATTATTTGACAATTTGTTCTCTCCGCTGATCATCTTCGCATCACACAATGAATGTTACAAAATTGGACGTCGTGTCTTTGTTACTCAAAAGCCGTGACCTCTTTTCTTGTGATTGAGCAGCATTTGTTTATTTTAGCCCTGAGGATACCTTGCTGTAAACCGTAAGTAAAATACTCCGTGTGATTAAAATACTTCGTGTAAAGAAGTATAATAACTTTTTCCTATGGATAAAGTACTTCGTCCTAAGCGCCTTGAAAGTGATCCGAATAGAAGCGAGGCCTCCAGGGAATGGAATCATTGGAAAATAACGTTCGACAACTTCGTAGCATTTTTCGTAGCATGCCATGAGCATAAACTGTATTATAATTCATTATCATTCTGGAGAGCATTAAGAAAACGAGAAATGAAAAAAATGACAAAAAGTAGTCTCAAAAATTCAAAAAATATATATTTTAACCCAACGAAGTGATAAATATACTGATTACGTTTGACAATTAAGGGAAAAGAAGTAGTAAATATCCAATTATTGTTGGACGTGCAGAATTAACATATAAACAAGCCCTTCTATAGCAAAAAGCAAAAGCATTCTGAACATCTATCTTGTCGAAAAAGAAATTTGTTATTGACTACACAAGTGTGTGAGAAAGGTTTGCAAACGTAGACATTTTGAGCAGTTCCGACGAAATGCCCAACTGTCCAACTGCAGACACGAGAGTGGCTTCTTTCCCTTACGTTTTTCTCTACATTCTTTACTGTAAGCGGATTCGATTTCTTTCCAGACGGCAAGATTTCTAAGTAAGAAATTTCCCAAAACATCTTTTGGCGTAAGGTCAAGTACCTTTTCTGAGTGATATCAAGGGTCGCCTTGGAACATTTGGTAGTTCTAAGAAATCAAGCGATTCATGAAAAGACATTACCGAGAAACGATTAAAAAACCTCAAATTCAAAACACTACGAAGACAAATAAATTGCATGAAAAAGGATCAACAATGTTATGATGTTTCTGGCTCTTGTAGTGTAGAATACGAACCTGAGCAGATTATAAATGAGTAACGCCAAAACAGTACGGTTTCAAGTACTGCCTGCTTGACTAGCTGCATTTGTCATCGGCGGAATAGACTTCCAGGAATCTATGGCCCTTCAGATTATAACAGAGAATGAGAAGGGCTGAAAAGCATTATACACGGTTTCATCAAATTGACTTTTTGGTTTACGAAAATAAAAATAAATTAAAAAGAAACAAACATGAAAGATACCTGAGCTGCTTTTCAACCAAACAATCAGGTTTCACCTCAAAACAAATTTCTTGTTTTTAAATTAAAAAATAAACCGAATTGAAAATAGAAAGCTCTACTATTCGCGACCTCTAGACCAGCAAAAATGCAAATCCAGTGTTTCATAAGATGTCTTCAACGAGTTTTTCATCATCAAGCGACAGTCGCGGATTCTCTTTCTCGTCATCTGGGCTTTGGGGGTCAAAAAATCTCAAACGAGCATAATAAATTAATTTGTAACCAGGCTAAGGTCAAGCTTCCAAACTTGATTGAGAAATAGTTACAAAACTCTTACCAGGTTATCTGGCAACTTAATAACAATAGAGGGTTCTTTGGATAAGATTTACGAGTTTGATGGAAACTACTGAACCTTTAGGAATCATTATAATGACATAGTACGACGTTTCTCGATTTCATCCTTCTTGTCTCCGACCTGACACACAAAGCAAGAGCAGTTGGACCTCCCCTTACATTTTGCTATTTGTTTCATTATATGTATTTGGTATGGGCATCTTTTTTTCGTCCTTTTTTTCTATGTTCCCTTACCTTTAATAGCGCTTAGCAGATAATAAATGGAAGAACACGTATTAATTAATTTGTATCTTTTGCAAGTTTTAAGCAGTAAAGTGGCCATCTTGTGGGGCCAAATTTTATCCAAACCCAGACTTGCTGGTTTCTATTTGTTGCAGCGTTCTTGCTAACGAAGCTTGTCTATGAACCGAAAAATCGACGAGATTTCTCCTCCGCCGCAACGAGGGAAGCAAACATCAATACTTTTACAGCTCCTTCTCACAAACATTTAAATTGGGTCCTAACTATTCAGAGTAATTCATGCGCCATTTTGCTGTATATTTAAAACAAGATAATGGACAGACGGTGGCACCATTTGGTGTTATGAGTACATCTGAAATAGCTTTGTATTCTGCCCAAGTATCTTTTAACACTGCTGGGAAACAGCCATTTGAGAAAGTTCACATTCAAGACTTTTTGGAAGGGGCAGCAAGCAACAGTAAACATGGAGGAGATCTCACTGCTGACCCATTTCTTCGGCCTCTGCCGTCTTTTTCACAGACACTTAAACCCCTCAATTGAATTCGTGAGCTTTCATGCTCAAGCTTTAAACGAACTGAGCACTGTGAATATCAAAGAAGGAGATATCTTTCCCGAAAAGCTCGCTTCAAGTGATACCTGAGGAAGTTTTCTTCACCGAGCGCTGAAACGACTCTGAAAAGTCTGTCAACATACTTGGACAATACTTGCATTAATGCCTTTGTTTGTTACTCGTAGAAATCAGCTTTGGACATTGATTTCTATGCAGCCACTATTAATAGTGTGAATAGACATGATCTCAAGAAGGACTACTGTTGCGATGTGTCTTGTAAACTCAGACGATTTTGCGAAATTCCATCTAACGTTTCCACGAATTCTGAATAGAACTTTGCACATGCAATCATGTTCCACTCGGTTCCTTTCAATTATTTCTTTATTTTCGTCATTTAGAACCACAAGTTACAATGCTTTTCAATGGTATCAGATGTAAACAGATACTATTCTAGAATTAACAAAGCAAAATCATTTTCTGCGAGTTCGAAAATCAACAACTCCCGTGGTAAGTGGCAAAGAATGTCTACGACATTGCTCTGTGCCCGTGAGATGAGAATCCAACGTGTCATTATTATAGTTTCATGATAGCTAGAGACGAAATTAATGGACTAGTTTTCCTTTAGCTGGGACACAATATCAATAATGTAGCATTGTGAAAAACTTTCCAAACGAAAAAAATAAAACACCATCTTATCTTTTCTCAACAAGCGTTTGCTGTACCACCATTGAGGTATAATGGCTGTGCCGCCATTGAGGTATAATTACGCAACGTGCAGCATGTGATTTTCGATGAAACATTGCAGTTATCCTTGCCGCTTGTGGCGTTTTTCTCAGTGAAAAAATAACATCTTAGAGTACCTTCTATGTAATTCTATCCTTTTATGGTAGAAGATGCCAAAAAATAGTCAAACAAACGCAATCAAAGATAGTATAATTTTCGGGCGAATGTAGACACCACACATCTGTAGTAAACGCAGGGTAGTTCATGTTGCAATCATTTGCGCACTGTTTTTTTTTTCCTTTACATTCGACTTAAATCCACGATGACCGTGTTTTAAAAGGTCAAGGTAATTTTTCTCATTAGGAAAGGTTATTTCTGGGATCTGTAGTTCTTAAGAAACGAATGACCTTATGTTTCTATTCCCGGAAACGTTGCCCTTTTTCTGAGATTAATTGATGTGTCTCGTTTGTTTGCGAAGACAAGAAACTATGAGAAACGCACATTCGAAAACGTCGATGAATTCGCTCATAGTGCAGCGGTTACACTTAAATCATGTTCGCTTTTGATTCAAAGCTAAAACTGGAGCAGTCGATTCGCTACAACCCCAGGCATCAGTCAGTTTCCTCCCAAAATCTTCAGACGTCAAGTGTTTATCCAAATTCACAAAATCTGTCTGATCTCCGGGAAATTCATTCGAACTCAGTATTCAGACACGCTTTTTAATCATAAAACTTCTGAGTGACTGCCCTGTTTTTATCCTTTCCTCAATACATGGTATATTTTTTTCGTGTGTGGGTCAACTGTCAACTTGAGGCACAAATCAAATAAAATTTCACGTTACTTTCACGGTTTGTTCTTCACGCTAGTCATCTTTGCATTACATGAGTTAGTCAACGAACATTAAAAATTACAAATCAACCTCACATCTTTGTGCCATAAAAGTTATACTGGAGAAAATCCACTCCATCTCCATTCCTTTCGAACCTCGTTGGATAATGGAAAATACTCATGGACGAAATTGAACTGAATTATTTCGTTGCTATATAAGAAGCTTTCTCCGAGTTTCTTTGCGCGACGCGTCTAGTTAATACAGAAAATGTAAAAACTTACGTAAACTATCCTCCCTGTTTCAGAAGCTTAGAAGAAACAAATATCATCGCCGCCCAATGATGAGTTTTGAGTTGAGAACTTCTCGCTTGGGTAAGTAACCTCAAAAATCTTCCAATATCATCCCACTGCGTGAAAGATATATACTGTTTGAGTGACACAGTGACGTCACGTAATTCTGGGAAAGCGGCAGCCATCGAGTCTAAAGGAATTGTTTGGTATATTACCGATCGATGATTTCAAAAACCAACAACTACGTCAACAGCGAAAACAAAATGGTTCTGCTTCGTACAATTCTTTCTTCAACGTAATAATGTGCATGGTAAGTTCTGTTTCTCGTGATTTCTATTCTTGCCGAGAGCATTTTAATTTTGAATATTTTTTGGCCAATATTTTGAAACTTGAGACATGAAACACTGCACTAAAAAATTGCACGCGAACTTGACGATGTAACGTATCGTGTTTTATTATTCTTAGTACCGAGAGACAAATAATGAAGAAAACATACAGAATTTGAAAATAAATAAGCTTTTCTCTACGAAAAAAAACGCATTGACAAGGGAAGAAAAACATAAAAAAATTAGATCCTACAGGCTCACCTATGATAGATCGTACAGATCTCGTTAATGTTCGGGTCAGGCACGATGACATTTCTGGTTATCTTCTCCTTTTCTCGGTAAAGTGATTTTAATACAAATTATTTGTTCTCAGAAATCATTCCTATCATACTGCGTTATTAGATCTACGAATCTGACGTTTTTTAAGTTTACTAGCGAACAGGTATCAGAACGAATATATGGGCATTTCTTCTCGCAACTCTTTCACAACCGGCCAGGTTATGGTTGCGGGTTGTGGTTATCTTGCCAACATTATAAACGCACGGAAAACATGTGGTGAAACAAATGTCGTACTTTTTAAAAAGATACTTTTTTGTCTTTTTTAGAGCGTAGGAAAAAGAAAAAATTCTGAGTTACCACGAGGAATCGAACGCGAGACTCTCTCGGTGTGAACAATGAGTTTAATCCACTTCCGAGTAAGGCGTCACGCAATCTATCCTATTCCCAGAAGAGACTACATCAGCATAGTTTCTACAGCTGAAGCTTTGTTATCTTGATCGAACCCAACTCTGTTAGGGTCTTTAATAACTTAACATTGCATTATAAATTATAAACCGAAGAAGCACATCCTAAAATGAAAGAAATCGCGCACACTTAACGTTCCTATGAAAAACATAGGCTGCCAAACAGTTTTACCTCTCTTGCCTAGGACGGTGTACAAATTTTCTCTTGTAAAAGGCTCTTCAAACGAAAAGATTCTTCTCTTTCAGTATTTTATCAGGTAGATTCACAACTTTAATTTTTCAGGTCCGTTCTAACATTTCATTTTAAAGTTTGCACCATGGTACTGAAATGTGTGTTTCCAGAGTTAATCCATCTGTGTTCCGACAATTAGAGCCCAGACATTTACGCAAATTGCAATCACGACCGTAAGCAGTGTTTCTCGATATAAGCGCCTTTATAAGCAGGTGAGCCTAACTGATTGCGGAAGCCATGGGCAAAATTTTACGGCGTTTTTCAGTATTCCTCTGTAGCGATATTTTCGTAGCAATGTTTTCGTGTAAATAAAATTAATTATGAACTACGGAGCACTCCATGCTGACTCGATTCCCGACTTCTCCAGCAGTCATGAGGGTCTGAATGGGGGGGTCAAAATGTCGGTTGTCGGTTAAAATTTCATTACTTTGTCGGTTGTCGGTTAAGATTTTTGACCTTTGTCGGTTGTCGGTAAATCTCAGTTAATAATTAAAAATACACGGTTTCTTTTACCAACGCTACAAGAAGACGGCGCGAACATTGGTTGTCTTGGTTTATTTTTAAAAATACATTTTAGCCCGGCAAATTCTTTATTTTAGCACGCAAAATGCGCCACAATGCCCATCAAAGTGATAATAATACAGTTTTTAGCCGGAATTTAAAAGAAACTATCTTTACATAGCGAACGCACCAAGTGAGCGTTTTTCGTTGTATAAACAAAGCAGTGTTCATAAACAAGGAATACCACAGAATTTCCAAAGTAGCGAAATTTATGACTTTTGAAAATCAGGTAAACGAACTACAAGTGCTAATTCAACCCTACCATCCTGAAACTTTTGAAGGTCTCCTTGTTGCCTTTCGTTTCTCTCGATGTCACCTCCTTCAGTCATGATCCTCTTTGCCATATTTTCATCTTCTTTTGCTTCTTCTCGTGATTTCCGTTTCCTTCTCACTTTTTACTCGTCACCTTTCTTCTCAGTGTCGTTCATTGACTTCTGCTTGCTTTTATCAGATGTAGCCGGCGCCTTCAGCAACACTACTGGCTTTCCGGTCCAGTTTGTGACCTCTTGGATAATGTGTACTAAAATATTAAATACCGTGTGTTTTAAGTTTTCTCTTTAGTAGGCTTTTGAGAAACTTACACAGTTCTTATCAGCAAATGCTCGTCAAGATGTATAAAACGTGCACATCGAGCGAAATCTCTCGTGCGTAGCTTCCCTCGAGGAGAGAATTGAATATTATTTGAACGTCTGGTTTTCAGAAACGAATAAATTTAAGGGCGTGTATAAATAAACGGGGTCTTTAATATGTTAAGCTACACTGTTGTTCATTCACTAATTAATCAGAAAGAAGCTTATAAACTGATTTACTCGCTACTTCTTTGTAGAGATTTTTCTTCTCAATTTTCGCATTCAAATGGACGGTGAAAAAGGAAAAAAAAAACATTCCGCTCCACAAAACAACAAACAAAAAACAGTGGAACCAGAGTTTAACCACGTTAATATTTGAGCTTAATATTTAACTACAGAACTAAAGTGATTCATCAAACTCCGCTGCACGCGTTCCACACTTACCGTTGAGCTCACTGCTACTTTCATCCGATATTAAATTTGGAAGTTCAAGCTGCCATTGCCCATCCGTCACAATTGCAAAATTTTCGCATTTGCCCGCAGGCGATTTCGCCAGGAGAAATAACTTTAACGAAAATCCGCCAATTCCATATGTGCCTGCTCCTTTAGTCCTAAAAACTCCGTAAGATGTTTTTTTAGTTCAGATACTCCTCTATGAGCTTCTTTGTCTACTGGGACCCTGCTTCGATGACGTTCGATGGCGACTTCTTCACCTTTTCGAAAAAAACTCACGATGACTTTAGCAATCCCTGTCATGACCCGACCGCATGAACAAACAACGAGCAATAAAAAGACAGCAGCAGGGCGTCTCGTCGGCTCGATTGTGATCCGCTGTTCTTGAAATGAGACAGCAGGGCGTCTTGTCAGCCCAATTACGAGCCGCTGTTCTAGAAATGAGCCCACGCTGCTCACCGAAAAGAAGGATCCCGTGGATTTAAAGTAATTTGAAGACAAAAAATTCTATAATTCGGCTAAATTTGGAATTAATGTGGTTACGTCGGGTGAAGAAGGATTTTCTGAGCTAGAAATCATCAAAATGCTGTTCTTTCTGAATACAAACATCCCTATCACGTCTGACCATGTCGGTTGTCGGTTAGAATTTATTTGTCGCTAGTCGGTAATTTTTTCCCCGTTTCGTCGGTAGTCAGTAATTTTTTACGCCCTTTGTCGCTAGTCGGTTAACCCCATTCACACCCTCAGTCATGGGTCGCGGGAGATCAGTAAGCATTATCAATGCGATTGGATTAGCTTTACTCTCTAGCGTTCCAGCGCTGAGGTATCAGTTTTTCACGGAACACGAGTTGCTAACGAGATCTGTGTTTTACTGTTCCAATCAGGATCGAGCCTCGGCGTTTAGAGGCTAATTTACCTTGGTTTCTTAGATCTACTGTGAGTTCTTCTGTCGTATTACGCTACTGTCGCAGGTCCCAAGGTTACGGACGGTTCAGTGGAGGGCACTGTGTTTCAGAGTCGTGACGAATCGTAGTTTAGGTGCGCCCCATCCCCAGAGTTTCGCGCTGCACACCTAAAATTTTTTCTTCATTGATTTTTCCAGTTTACTCGAGCGATGAACCTCGCTGAAAAGCAGTGACTGCTTGTGGTCTATCGGTTTCTTAGTAGAAGAACATCAGAATTCACAAGTCTAAATGTCAGTTCCTCGCAAGGGATTCAACACAATCACATATCATCAACGCAGTTAAGCCGTAATGGTGATCGACCGCTTCCTTCAAGATGTTGGTTTTGAAGAATTTTTGTCACTGTTTATTCCCCTCACCCCTTC
Organism: Pocillopora damicornis; assembly: GCF_964200805.1. Classification (NCBI taxonomy): domain Eukaryota; kingdom Metazoa; phylum Cnidaria; class Anthozoa; order Scleractinia; family Pocilloporidae; genus Pocillopora; species Pocillopora damicornis. Next base: position 1,744,506 of record NC_142674.1, read on the forward strand.
GATTAACTGCTATTAACTGCGGGTAGGGAATGTTAGATATGTATTTTGATTGCAACGGGAAACTAATTTTGTTTGCGTGCCCCCATATTCGTACAGCCAAAGAAGTCCTTTAATCCCATAATCACCCTGAAACGATTATAAAATATTCTTTAATTAATCTTAATAAACACAAACACAGCATCAGGAGAGGGGATCTCGTTTACTGATGCAGGATACAGCGAGCGTTACATCGTTATAAAGAAATTACGGTAGTGAATAAAGTTGACAGAGACGCCTTTGAGTGGCTCTTGCATGCAAAAGTTACAAAATCTTAGATAGCCTGGTAGCCTTAGGGATTCATCGTACCTACAAGCACGCCTAAAATGCCTGCACAGTTAACACGAATCATACATGATGAACATACTTCAGTGTTAATAGCAAAACGTTACAGAATATTTACTGTATTCCTTCTCTATCTGAAGTCCGCCTTGACGTAGCGTCTGTCATCGCGGGCTCATAAGACAGAAGGCAACAAACATGGTGGCAACAAAGCAAGTGACGGAAGGTAAATGAATCAGATTGTTAGGTTACAGGGACGTATCTTCCCATTTTATCAATCATTTCTTATCTTGTTAACTAGATGTGTTTTTTCCTTTGTCGAGCGTAACGATGACAATCGCTGAATTGTCGAAGCATTCGGCCCAAATTTGTTATAAACATTTGCAGTGTGCTCTCACTATATTCAATTCTTCGCCCGCTAAAATATCGCGGTATCTGGTGTATATTGTTAATCTTTTAATTTTCTGTGAGCCAAATATCGATCTGCAGAAATTGTGGGTTTGTAATATGTTTGCTCTAGTATTCCTCGAAAGCACAGTGGAAAATCTGATATCTACGAATCTAATCTGAAAAGTCAAGATGTAAAATTAAACGAAGCTCGAAATTTATATCTACGTGGCAGAAATAAATCGTGTGGTAATAAATGGTGTTTATTCAACTGTGCTTGAACAGTACCCTTTTCAATTCTACTGTGCTTGTCTCCACTACCGAAGTAACCGCCCCCGTCGACCATGACCCTAATTATTGAAATCTCTGCCGTAGAAATAATTCTATATTTTTTTGTAGTAATCTGTAGTTATCGTGGACATCTAATGCTTTTGTTACTAAACAAGGGGTATATTTCAGAAAGCAGGGTCGCTAATTTGCATCTTATTGAATAAGTTTTAGCATTATCATTTAAATTTTGTAATTCCTCATCGCCATAGCCTTGCAATTGGCAACAAGGTGAACTATAAGAGGGCGATAGGCCAGTATTTCATGGTTGCTCCTCGATGAGGTTAGGTACCTGAATTTTTGATAATTTTAGCTGGAGTTTAGTACAGATATTGTTATTGGGAACTTGTTCTTCTGCTCACAATTAGTTCAGGAAGGGAAAAGATGAGGGAAATGATTCACTGCACCATATAATAACATACAAACTCATCTGTTCTGAGCTAAATTACCTACATTATTACTTTATGCTTCCATCAATCATTATCTTGTTGGAGAAACAAATTAGATCAAAATTCTCTCCTCCTTCTTTGATCTTTTGAACTCATAAGTCTGTAAGTCTGCAGCATGCTTGTAGCTCAAAATGGATTTATTTTAGTATAGGAGTCTCCACTCTGAGATAGCCTTCTCCACCAAGGGATACATTGATTAAAAGTGTTAATTTTGTTATTTCCTGGGCCTCTGTGCAATGAATCAAAATATTAGCCCATGCACTCACTCCCAAGATCAATATGTAACTTCTCTGCACAGATTGCTATACATTTCTTATAATTTTTGCTTTGAGAATTTGGTGTTAAAATGAAACTATACCTTGTAATTGATGATTATCTGTGCTGACTGATGTGATTTTGAAGACTGTACACTGTAATAATGGTCATGGAATTCATCATTACACCCTTAAGTCATTCATTCTCCTCAGGTGCAGAAATTTTCTTTAATATTCATTTTCCCTTTATTTAATCATTTGATTCTCATCACCATTCTGTGCAAAATTGTATCAAATCTGTAAAGAGAATGTTCTTTTTTATCACTGTTGGGTGTGAAAGTGTTAAAGTGTTAAAGTTTACTTCAAAGGCTAATGGTTGGTTTGATGTCACTCTTATCATTATTTCTGTTCATCACACAGGTAGTGGTTGGTGTAACCTGAAGTACATTAGTCTCCTCACCTTGACAATACAGAATGCTTCTCTTATTCTTACGATACGTTACTCACGCACCTTGCCTGGAGACATGTACATTGCTACAACTGCCGTGGTGTTTGCAGAAGTCTTAAAAGTACTGGCATGTTTGTTAATTATACTTGCCCAGAAGCGGAGCTTTCCAGATTTTTTTGATTTGCTATATTCATCAATTATTGGACAGCCATGGGATACACTGAAACTATCTGTTCCAGCACTAATTTACACCGTACAGAATAATCTACAGTACACTGCTATTTCCAATCTGGATGCTGCCACTTTTCAGGTATTAATCCTTTAACCCCTAAGAGTGACCAGCATCTAATTTCTCCTTACAATATCACCACTAAATCACACATTAATTACACAAGAATAAAGGAAATGATCACCAACTAAAGAAACTCTGATTATTAGACAAATTCTCCTTGTCAGCACCTCAGTAAATGTACAGATAACAGTATGGAGAATATGAGTACTGATGTTAGAGTGTAAATGGTGAATTATTGGATTGTACTCTTACCCATTTTCATTATTTTCCTTATTTGTTGATTGATTTGATAACTTTTCTTTTACATGGTTAAAAAATTCTGTGTGGAGGTGGAAGAAAAAAATACATCAGGCCCAGGTTGTTTGAAGAACGAATAATGCTTTCCATTGGATAAATCTCTATTCAGTGGATAATGCTACATGTTTTGCCATCACATATCCGCTGGGTAGCGATTTATCCATTGGATAGCATTATCCACCCATTATACAACTGGGCCTAGAAGTGCATTAGATGAATATTTATTTTCTTTTTGGTTTTATTGCTGACTGATGTGATTTCGAAGACTGTACACTGTGACAATAGTCATGGAATTCATTAAACCCCTAAGTCATTCATTCTCCTCAGGTGCAGAAATTATCTTTAATATTCATTTTACCTTTATTTAGTCATTTGACTCCTAAGAGTGACTAGTATCTAATTTCTCCTTACAATATCACCACTGAATCACACATTAATATCATGAGAATAAAGGAAATGATCTCCAACTAAAGGAGTTCTTGATTGTCAAACAAATTCTCCTTCTCAATGCCTTAAAAAATTATAGAGAACAGAATGGAGAATATGCATCTTGATGTTAGAGTGTTAGGGATAACTCAAATTTTTTAAATATTGATTTTCTCCCATTTAGGTGACATATCAGTTGAAAATTTTGACAACAGCCCTGTTTTCAGTCTTCATGCTCAACAAAACTCTTGTGAAACTTCAGTGGCTGTCTTTAGTCATGCTCTTTGTTGGAGTCTCAATTGTGCAGCTGCAGCCAACAGGTGGAACTTCTTCAAGTGATAAAGATAACCAGTCTGTGGAGACAGCGCAGCAATTGAAAGAATCTCAGAGCCCACTGCTGGGTTTGGTTGCCGTTATTTTGTCCACACTTTGCTCTGGATTTGCAGGTTAGGCTATAACCCTTAAACTCCCATGAGTGACCAAGACAGAATTTCTCCTTACAATATTAGTACAATATCAATCAGACAAGTGATAAGAGTAAAGAAAAATATCAATTAAGGGATAATAAGTTGATCCAATACCAAATTCTCCAAACTAACATCACAAGAATTGTATGGCAGACAATGAGGAGAATTTCTATTAAGATTTTGGGAGTTAATGAGTTAAAGTATGAAATAGTGCATACAGTGTACCATGGAAATTTTTGTAGATTCAACAGATTTTGAAGATTGTGACATAATTCAGGTTCCCAGTTTAGAAAAATCCCATGCAATACAACATTTCCAAAAAGATTGATATTTCCAGTCCAGTAATGATAATAAAGAAAAACCCTGCATGTATTTGAAAAACATATATGTAAGCTGACTCACTCTAAGTGTATAATCTTTAGCATAGCCTCCATCTGTACAACTCAACAAGTAATAACATTTTAAAATAATTAAATATAAACAAGCCATATTGAATGGAACTACAGTACATAAATATGTCTTATTTGAATCCTTATCTATGGCTAAGAGTTCACCCTTCATGTAGAGGCAAGATAGCTCCAAGTTTTTTTGTTTTAACTGGCAAACCACCAACTTTCATTCAAAAATTTTGGCAAGTATTTGGTTAAAAAATGTTCATAAGCAGGTGCATCCTCTAGCAGAGCAAGGTTGGAATCAAAGTCATAAGTCAGAATGTTTTCTCTGATATTCCCAAGAAGTCACATTTTTTCAGAGATTTTGTTGATATGATTACAAAATTCAAATGTATTTGACCTATAAAAAATATTGGTGGGTGTATGTGTTTACTATACAGCAGGGATTTTAAAACAAGCTGGTGACTGCCTGAGTTTCACCAGCTATTTAATGGCATAATGACGTGCCACTGGTTACTCTGGTCAAAATAATTACCTTTTGGCCTTTAATGAATTTTTAACAGTCACCTACTTTTGCTGAGTCTGATGCCTATTTCAAAACATTTTGAAACCCCTGCACATGGTATTACTCATTGTTGCTGCATTTTGATGCTTTTCCCTGTTGTGTCTTAGGTGTTTATTTTGAGAAGATTCTGAAAGGTTCACAAGCATCCATATGGATCCGAAACATTCAACTGGGAATCTATGGAACAGTTATTGGTCTTATTGGAATGCGTGTCAAGGATGGTGACAAGATTGATGAGAAAGGCATTATGTTTGGGTATTCCATCTTGGTTTGGATTGTAATCTTTATGCAGGCATTTGGTGGGCTTCTGGTTGCTGTAGTGGTGAAGTATGCAGATAACATTCTTAAGGGCTTTGCAACATCATTAGCAATTATTGTTTCTTGTGTAGTATCTGTGTATCTGTTCGACTTTCATGTGAGTGGACAGTTCTTGTTTGGTGCTGCACTGGTTATATCAGCTGTACTGTTGTATGGAAGACCACAGAATCAAGCTAAGCCAGGGAGTGAAAAACTGACTGCTGTGGCAAAAGTATAACTTTGTTGTTCACTGCAGAATTTATGGCAAGGGGTGCCAATTTTTTTCAGAAAATTGGCCCACTGTGCAACAGGGAAATACTGACATGTGTATTGAATAATACAAAAAACTTGTTGATATGTGATATACCACAAGGAAATCTCATACTTAGTTCTTGAACAACGAACAACCAGGAGTTGAGTTCAATACATGCCAGTCCTTATTCTGAAATAATTGCTGTTATTTTTGTCATCATTGTTCTCATCAACATCATTTTCGTTATCATTATTACAGTCACTACATCATTATTTTTATTGTTGCCATGTCATCACCAGTCATTGTCTTAAATTCTATTATCATTTACTGTTTATTATTAATGTTAAATAATTTCCCCAGTTAAATTGGTTAGCCCCATTTTGAAACAATACTAGATTTATTGCAAAAAAATTGTGGCCTTCCAATTGAAATTGTTTTCAACAGAAAGAATTATTAATTAGTAATAATTTTTACTCTTAAGATATCATAATGGTTATTTTCAAGGTGTATAATTGATATTGAACAATGTGTGTTAAGTATTGGGAATAACTCACAGATTACTATTAGGACTATTTGAAAGGATATTTATTTAAGTCAAATTAAGTTATTGTGGGTTTTTACTAGGATGAAGCAAAATTAATATTGTTTGGAAAATGGAAACAACTGTTCATTTAACCTGCAAGTGAAGAGGCTGTATATAGAATAGACCACTTGTAATTGGCTATGTTTCATGGACAGACATAAGAACTGCAATGACTATAATACATTAAAGGTATTTTGAATTTTTATCTCCTTAGTTTTTAAGAGTAGTCAATCTTACAGAGGCAAGGATTACCAATAAATTTAAAAAATGATTGTAGAATCCTTGTTGACCATGCCCCAATTTTTAATCAGATTTAACAGTCCACCATCATGGTAATATTCTTAAAATTCTATATTTAATAAATTCAACACAGCAACATTTCTTTCATCAATAGCATTAGTTGCTAATTCAAAGTGCACACTGACTCAAGGAGGATATTTGTTTCAAAATGACACCCCTTAACCCTCAAGATCTGAGTATTAATTCTCCCCTTCAGTTGATATGAGAGTGTGGTCTTCGATCAAGATAACAACTTGTACCTGACAAATTTAAGTATTCTCATTACTTGTTTGTTGGATAATGTATGGGTGTTATAAGGATAAGTTAAATGTTAACACTTTAACTACCACGAGTGACCAAGGCAGAGTTTCTCCTTACAATATCAATACAATATCAACCAGATGAATGATGAGAATAAAGAAAAATATTAATTTGGGGATAATTAGTTGATCGAATACTAAATCCTCTGAACCAACACTGTAAGAATTGTATGGTTGACAGTAAGGAGAATTGAAAATTTGTTTTGGAGTTAAAGGGTTAATCACTTATGGTAGTTTAAGGGTTAAATAACTGACTAAAATCACTGTAATTTATTTTAGTTGTGCTACCTGTGGATCATGGGGTAGTGCTTTAGTGTAATTTTTCTTCCATCTGTGGTATTTTAATGAGGGCAACTCTTGTTACTTAAAAAATAGGTTATTTTTTTCCCCAAAATACCAAACTTGTTGAACACATGCAGAGTTTCCATAGATTTCCTTCTTTTTAACAACCTAAGTTATGATAAATATATCACAAAGAATATGTACATTGGTTTTGTCATAGAGATAGTAGAACAACTTCCAAACAGACATGTGCACCTTACACCAATTGTGTTATGATCATGTGGAAAGATATATTACGATCATGAGGTATTTTTGTCAGTATGGCCATGTAGTAACTTGTGTGTGCAGTTGTTAATGATACCCTGTTTTATAGGGTCTTTATATTAGGAACTAAGTTGAAGCATGAATGGATTAAACTGTGATCTGATGTACTGTGTTAGTTTAAGTGTTCTCTCCACTTCTCTCGTACTAAACCTTGTGATGATAAGAGCTCATTAGATTTCAGTGATACTGGAGTAGGGAGGAGGGGGTGACAGAAGGGGGCCTATCACACCTTCAGGGGTGTAGCCAGGATTTTCCAAAGGGGGGAGAGGGGTCACACAGTTACTAGTGTTTGCCATCTCATCTGAATATTATATGTTGTGTTCTTAAAGAAAGACTTGCAAAGGGGGGTCATGGTCAGCTCCCCCCCTCTCCCCTTGTTACAACCTTGAGCTCCAACTGACACTCAACAGGCAACTTTACACCCAGGCCTTTACCTCTCAATGGGAAGGAAGGGGACAACTGGAAGTAAGTTGTCTGCACTTTGTTAACTTTGAATGAGTTGCTTCCGTACCTTGCTCTCATTCCTGGCGCACTTTCTATTCCTTTATCACGCCAAATATGGCTACAGACCACAGGACCCTTCTCAGATAACTCAAAAAAGCGCATATCGAACTTTTCATTGCAAAATACTTACTTGACTATTGCGTGACGATTTCACGGACTTAAATCATGGCCGATCACTGAACGGTAAATGGAGGTTTCGCCTCGTAGAAAGTTCGCTCCCTTTCACTCTTGTGCCAGAACATAATTCTTTTCTATCGAAATGGTCATATAGTTACATCAACATGCTGTTTCTTTTATCTGAGTCAAACACAGGCGGCCCAAGCTCCAGCTGTGAGATGATCATCTTGCGCAATAACAGTAATGGCGGAATTATAAGAGTTTGTATGGGAATATTTACGACCGCTCTAAGGAATAAAAAAATACGTCAAATTCTCAAAAAAAAAAATACCTCACCTTACTTCCACAGCGTATTGCTTGTTATCTGATCGCTTACTTTGATGAAAAGAGCCCATTTGAGCGAGTTGTTCATTTCGAGGTTTTCAACGTACATTATGTACGTTGAAAACCTCGAAATGAACAACTCGCTCAAATGGGCTCTTTTCATCAAAGTAAGCGATCAGATAACAAGCAATACGCTGTGGAAGTAAGGTGAGGTATTTTTTTTTTTTTGAGAATTTGACGTATTTTTTTATTCCTTAGAGCGGTCGTAAATATTCCCATACAAACTCTTATAATGCCGCCATTACTGTTATTGCGCAAGATGATCATCTCACAGCTGGAGCTTGGGCCGCCTGTGAGTCAAACTGCGTGACTACGAAAGCACGCTAAGTCACTTTGAAACTAGAAGTTGCGGAGGACGAGGTCCAACATTGAAATTGGGGCCCAGTTTCAATTTACTCTGCCTCGGCAACTGAAGAGAAAGTGTTACAGGTAAATTGTGGAAGTAGCGAACGGAGAAGACGGTGAAACGGCATGTCTCTTTCCAGCCTTCTTAGGAATCAAGGAAACGAATTTTTCCGTCAGGCTGGAGGTTTAAACGCGGATGAATCACCGCTGCAAGCAAAGGATCTATATGAGCGAGCACTTTCTTGCTACTACCAGGCAAAAGATAAATCCGAGAACCAGGAGGAAGAATGCTCTGCTGCGAAGAATATCGGCAAAGCTGCATGGAAGATAGCCGATATTCTCACTAATAAAGAGCCGCAAGAGAAACCAGATGTTATCATCTTCTATCTTCATGAGGCCATCAAAGCTTTGTGTAAAGCTTACAACATCAGTGAAGAGTGGAAAGATGACGAGTGGCGAGGCGAAATATTTGAAACAATTTGTGCTTGTTTACAAGAGGTGATCGATGCTTCAGAAGCCTTCGTCGACACTGATCAAAAGATCGCACAGCTTGAAAAACTTGCATTAATTACCAGTGTGGACGAAGCTTCGATCGACGTGCACATGAGTCTAGCGACACTTTATTTTCACGATGGTACGACCAAGTTGCAAAATGGCGACTACAAGAAATGCTTGTCTCGGATGACCGACTGTTATCAACCAATTGAAGAAGTTAAACGGTTATCGAAGCGTGGTGATGCCCTCAGAATTAACTACGAGATGTTGAACGAGGCTGGAGTGCTAGAGAAGGACGTGTTCTTTCACACTTGTGCCGCTAAATCCGTGCAAGCACGAATGATGGGAGAGGAACTTCTTCAGAGCGCCTTGTTAGAGCAGGAAGCACTGCAAATGACTCTGATCTTTGAAGTTATCGACTGGTTTAAGCAAGCTGTCGTTCTCGCAAGAAATGTGGAGATCGAGCAAGAAGCTATCGCCGAAAGTCGCTTGGGTTATGTCTATGACAAGGTCCTGAGGATCACCCTGCGAGCGAAAGCCTACTACACCCATTGTTTTGAGTTGGCAGAATCATTAAAACCTCGCATGTTCACAGCCTGTCAGTGGTACAAAGACTGCACAGCAACTCTGCTGAGATACCAAGAGGAAACGAAAAAGAGGGACGAAGAAGAGAAAAGCAAAGAAAGATCAGGTTTCTTGGAGGAATTGTCACAAGAACTGGAGGAAATTAAAGACCACAAAGATCTTGCGGTGAAGTTAATCAAGTTCTTGTACACCAACTATCCACCTAAAAATCCATCTTGGAAGAAACCGAGCGAGGACGAAATGGAAGATTGGGAAGAATTGAAAACGACCTCCAAAGCATATAAGAAGCTTCTTATCAAAGCTCTCAGCGTTTATCATCCTGATAAAGTGGATGAAGGAGTCTATGGAAAAAAGTGGAAGGTACTGTGTGAAGAAATAACAAAAATGCTTACATTTCATTACGAAAGCACGAAAATAGAGTCTGGCGATTAGAGGAGACTTAAAGTTTTACGTTAATTTGTTATTTGTAGGACTAGCTAGGACTAAAATTTTTCCAACATGGTATGCCTTGAGATCAGAAGATGATCGCTGAAAATGAAATGTCAGTCGATCGCAAAAAAAATTTAAAAAAAAATGTTTGCAACATCAACTTCCATGACAGCATCAGATAAATGAAATATTTCAAATATTTTACGCATATTTACCTTTAATTTTTTTCTGCTACCAAAACAATCACAGCTTGAAGCGCAGAATGTTTCTCTATTATATAAGAATGGAGTCATTTCTTTACGTAATTAAATGTACTGACCACGAAGAAATTTAGCAGGATAATGAGAAAATAAGATGTTTAGAAATTTAATTCCTTTACATTGATTTAAGATGTGGTCAACTGTTATCACAAAAGAAAAACAAAAAAGATGGACTCTTGTCCTAACGTTTTATTGTACATGTCTAAGAGACCCTGGTAGATGATTCATTATTCAAACTACTGTTAAAGTGGAAGTCATTTATATAGCTTTAACTCGGAGTTATTTTTACAAAATAAACTGATTTCGGGTAATTTAACAATGTTTCGCCGTCAGTGTTTGTCAGCCAACTACAGGTACGTAGAGTGAAGAGCTTCGACACTGGTGAGGGTCCAGTCTCAGCAACGCGAGCCGGTGAGATATTTGCTCGGCTCTATCGCGTTGTATGGCTTTTGATAAAGTGAAATGAATTTTAAATGAATTTTAAATGAATTTTAAATTTAGCAGGCTTTGTTTTCCTCGGAAACGTATCTGATCACCCCTTGGAAATAAATTAAATACAGGAAGTAAAACGACAACAACTTACAAACAAAACAAAACAAATTTACTCGAAAACTTATTATTTCATCCATATTCTCCAGTGGTGATTATGTTAAGGCCTATTTACACGGTACGACTTTGTCGCATGCGACAAGCTTACGACAGGCCTACGACATGACTTAGGACAATTTACACGCGCACGACATTTTCACCTACGACATGCCAAAATCGCGTGCAATTCCACTCGGTCATCATTCGGCCGCGGTCATTGTTTCAATAATTTGCAAGAGAAGGAAAAGAACCTCTTCCTCGCTCCACAGTGATATCATATTCTCTGTTTCCTCATCTGAGAATGTATTTTTCGCTTTGGAAGCAGTCTTCGACTTTCCGGAGGCGACTTCCTCCGCCATTTTGACGCAAGAAAATTTCACCTTCCTCCCCTACGTCATTTTCTATCAATTTCGGCTACGATTGTCGCAGCGTTTTAAAACATGTTTTAAAATCCTACGACATTTTTCGTGACGTGCACGACAGTCGTAAGCGAGTGGTAGGTTTGATTTACACGATACAATTCGTGTCGTAGGCCTGTCGTAAGCTTGTCGCATGCGACAAAGTCGTACCGTGTAAATAGGCCTTAAGAATCCCTCTTGACCGTTTATACCCCAACATCAGTATGCGCTTCTCCTCGCTTTTTTCCATACGTTTCCTAAGGCGCTAGTAAGGAGAATCTGTTTAACCATCAGGGACTTCTTAAGTTGGTGATCATTTCATTTATTCTCATGATCATAACATGTGATTCATCAGTGATATTGTAAGGAGAAATTAGATGCTAGTCACTCCGAGAGGTCAAATGGTTAAAGGACGTGCAGAGAGATGATGAATTTAAGAGCTCCTCGCAGCGAAGAACACTACTGAACTAGTAGTTGAAAATAGGACCTGAAGAAAATTCAGGCCTGTACGGGATTTGAACCCATGACCTTTGCGATACCGTCGGTGCAGCGCTCTTCCAACTGAGCGAACAAGCCAACTGGGAGGGTCCCAATGGGGTTAACCGTTAGCCGTAAAACGGCCAAAATATTTAGCCGTTAGACGTAAAAAAAGTTAACCGTAAAAAGTATCTCTGGTGAAAACAATGAAAAGGTGTTAACCGTTAGCCGGGAATTGGCCAAAATTTTAACCGATAGCCGTAAAAACCATCACCCCATTGAGACCCTCAACTGGGAGCTGGTCAATACATTGGGTCCAAATAAACCATCCAAGTGATGAAAAATGATTTTAGAAATATGAAATTTATATATTTGCACTGTGGTGAAGAAACGAAAGAGAGATCTTAGAAATTAGATCGCCATAAACAAATTTTCCTATACGGCTGCCTTAATTCTGATACTCAGAATCACGTTTATATACAATATTGATTTAAAGAAGTCGTGGACTTAGACTGCAATTAGTTGAGCAAAGAAATAATTAATCTTAATGACGCATTTATTATCATTAATTAAAATCTAATTTATTACTTTCATATTGTGACGTAGTTTACTCGACACTTCGATTGTGGGTAAGTTGCGGTAAGAAAAATGTAGCAATGATTCGCGAGCGAAAATGAGAGTACTTCGGATTGTTTTACTTATCTTTGCATTTGCCTTCCTTGCTCAAGGTAAGTGACGAATTTCTGTGATGATTTAAAGTTCGACGCGCGCTTTTGAAAACTTAAATAGAAAACAACGGAATTGAGTGTGTGAGATACAAAACAACTGCCCACATTAACGAGGAATTCTGGGGAAGTGAAACTCATTAAGTTCTCTGAGCACTGGCCACAAGTGTGAAATTTAGATCCCAAAACCAATGTTGAGCCGTTGAGGTTTTCATTCAGTTATTAATGAATCACGCGAACTGATGTAGCTAAAACGCGCGTGCATTTTTCATACGCAGGGAATCTTCATTACGGCTGCCAGATTTCTTTCTGTATAGGAAGAATAAGGGCAATTTAAAAGGAAAATGGAATTCAGATGCAGAGGGGAAATGAATTTCCCTTCACCTTACCATTTTTTTATCTTGTTCTACCATTGAACTTTTCAAGTCCAGTCCACGAAAAGCAGTAAATTTTAAGCATGCACACTCGACCCAGACTCTTGAGGAACACGAGACAACATGGCGGCTTGCATTGCGTCATGTTTCTCATGTTTTTCAAAAAGTAAAGTGCCCTTTGCTCGGCCATTGATGGGTATTACATAAAAGCAGTCTTCCACATAGTTCAGTGCTTGTACTCCGAGGTGAGAAATTATTTCTTCTGGGCGTAGCTGAAGAAAAGCAAAAGCCAGTACGCTGAAAAGTAACGATGGCTTGTTCCGATTAATGCACAAGTTTCGTTGGCAATTTGAAAGTGTTTGAAGATTTTAACAGCATACAAGCTGATGAGAATTTTTGAAATTTTTTTTTTCTCTTTGGTGGTGATTCCTGGCACTTTTTTGTTACATCTGCTAGATTATCGCGCCAAACCTCATAATCGCTCTGCTTAAAATTCTCTTTATTTTAGATGGTGAACAAATGTACCCTAAATTAATGCATCGTTCCGAATGTTGCGAATGACTGATTAGTCCTCTTTCTTATTTGATTTCTAGGAAAATCTCAACCATCTACATTTCCAGAGGAGGCGGATGTTCCCACTGCATTGCCTTTGGTATCCAACATCGATGGATACCAGGGACTTGCAGATGAATTCATTGAAGGCAGTTCAAAAAATTTTGAGGAATCACCTTCAGAAAGGCCAACTATCAGCACAAAAAATGTACAGTCCAATGCAGATAACCCAAATGGACTGAAAGGATTGAAAAAAGAATTCAAGCACGGGCGTTTGAATCTGAAAGACCTTTACAAACAGTCAGAGCCCTTCCTTACAACAAGTGCATCTGGAAAGAACAACGTTCAAAACCCAAAACGAAAACAAAAACAACCACGTATTGACAATGAGGTTGATCCAGAGGAGATAAACACAAATAGTGAAAGAGGCTCTGGGGAACTTTATCACTTGAATGAAAAAACCATTTACAAAAAGTTGCCACCCCTCTATAAAACAAGCTCATCAAAAGGGATGTCTGCAAACAGCAATATTCAAGTGACTGGTACAAACGTTCCTGTTGGCAAACAAGGATTAGGATCTACAGAGAAAGGTCCACCAATTAAATCAAGCCAAGAGTCTCTTAAACAAAACCGAAAACGAAAACGACCACCTAAATACAATGAGGTTGATCCAGAGGAGATAAACCTGGATAGAGAAAGTGGCTCTAGGGAACTTTCTCACTTGAATAAAAAAACCATTTACAAAAAGTTGGCGCCCCTCCATAAAACAAGCTCATCAAGAGGGATGTCTGCAAACAGCAATATTCAAGTGACTGGTACAAATGTTCCTGTTGGCAAACAAGGATTAGGATCAATAGAGAAAGGTCCACCTATTAAATCAAGCCAAGAGTCTCCTAAACAAAACCCAAAACGAAAACGAAAACGACCACGTATAGACATAGAGGTTGATCCAGAGGAGATAAACACAAATAGTGAAAGTGGCTCTGGGGAACTTTATCACTTGAATGAAAAAACCATTTATGAAAAGTTGCCACCCCTCTATAAAACAAGCTCATCAAAGGGGATGTCATCAAACAGCAATATTCAAGTGACTGGTACAAATGTTCCTGTTGGCAAACAAGCATTTGGATCTATGGAGAAAGGCCTACCAACTAAATCAAGCCAAGAATCTCCAAAACAAATTCCAAAACGAGAACAACCACCTATAGACGATGAAGTTGATCTAGAGGAGATAAATATGGATAGTGAAAGAGGTTCTAGAGATGTTTATCGAGACATGTTTGGATCTGAAGAACCAGGCAATGTTGTGGACCCTCACTTGAGAACAGGTGTAAAAGATATGAAAATAATTCATTCTCATAAAAAGGGAAGATTAGGGGCATAAAGGATTTTTTGGGGTGTGGGGTGCACCCTGTATCACCTGTGTTTGTGTGTTGTTGAAAATCACCTGACTGCAGGCTCACTAAGCCAAGCCCCTGGGAACACAAAGAATTGGGAAATATCTTGAAGGTCAATGGAGACTGTGTGGTTGCCCAGTGGTTACTACTATTTCGTAGACAACATTGTTCTCTCTCACAGTGCCTCTCTCTTGCTATGCCTAAATGAGGATCCAGGAAATTGCAGGGAAACCTGATGAAGTATTGGGTTAAAGGGGGTTACTTGTACCTGTGCTGAACAACCATGTACAGAGACTGAGTGCACTCCTTAATGTTCTAACTCACTTGATGCTTTCTATAAATAGATAGCTCCACCAGTGGCAGTGCCCTTCTAGCCTCTAAAACATGACTCAATAATATCTCAAACTCATGAGCATGAATCAAATCAGTTTCCTTTTAATGAATTTAAACCTGCTATGGAGATCTGCATACATATAGGTAAACAGGGGGGGGGGGGGAATCAGATCAGTAGATGATTAAAAATGATGACTGCTCTTTAGATTTGACCAGTTGACATTTGCTTCACATGAGGACATTACTAACCTCAGGACCTGCTTAATATGTAGGTGAGTCAAAGGCATTTGGAAGAAAGAGTACTCAAAAGATCCATGCACCAAATGTTGATCATCCCAGAGACTCCATGAAGAGTGACAGTTACTTGATTGGTACAAATGCTCCTGTAAACAAGCAGAGATTTGGATCTGTTGAGAAGGCTCTACCTACAAAATCAAGCCTGGTTCAGAAGCATCAGCTAAAACAAAACTGGAAATCACAGCAACAATATTCAAGTGTGGAAGTTAATTCAGAAGAGGACATAGTTACTGAAAGTGGTTCTGGGGAATTTCCTCCCAAAGAGTCAAGCAATGTGATGACATCTTCTCTGAGTCCTCGATTGGGATCAGGTGTGATATTCATCATTGTCAACAGGAGGAACTTTAGTTATCTAATGGAATACATGTTAAGGATCATGTTATTCCAAGATAGACCTGTTTCCACCAGGGGTGCCTTTTTCCACCAAGGGATGTGGGTGAATATGGGGAACTGTTTCAAAACCCATTGAGCAATGTGGGGGGGGGGGGGAGGCAGGGGTGAGGGAAGAGGCTACTACTTGCAATGACCTAGTATTTTTTGTGGGAATAATACAAATTCTTACTCAGTTCATGTTACAGAAATTAGGGGAGCTTGCACAAAGGTGAGTCACCAGGCCTCTGAGACAACTTGGTGACAGAACTCTCAGCAAGCTGTCCCACGATGAAAATATTATGGGAAACAGATGTGCCCTGGAATAAATGGAGGCAAATGAGGAGCAATTAGATTAGTGTGGGACTAAAAAGAATGATTACTTCTCTAAATAGAAACATTGGGCAAGACAGGACCTCACACAAAAGCATTACCAACCAGAAGACGAGCACCAAAACTATATGTAATAAAGAATCCTTTAAAGATCCGTCCTGTGGATGTCAATTCTCCAATGTGGTCCTTGAAGAGCCAGTCAACTGGTGAAGATAGCCATATCTACAAATCAGATTTTTATTTCACTGAGAAAGGTTTACCTACCAAATCAGGCTTGGTCCACAGAGAGTCTTTAAAGCAAAACCCCAAACTGAAACAACTATTTTCAGATGACATTGTTGATTCAGAGGAGGTGAACATGGATGATGAAAGTAGTTTTGGTGAAAGTGGTTCTGGGGAATCAGGAGTATCAGGTGTGACTTCAAATCACTGTTAGTACTAACAGGGGGTGGGGGGGGGGAGTATGTGGAAAAAATGAAAGCATGCAAGAGGTTAAGGGAGATATGGTAGTGTCCTGACAAGGACATCCTTGTTTATCCCTTTAACGCCCATGATCCAATTGTTAATTCTCCCCTCTGGCTATCACATATTTCTTTGTAAGTTAGTTATAAGGATTTGATGTTAGATCAAGATAACAACTTCTACTTGATAAGTTTGAGTATTCTCATTACTCGCTTGCTGGATAATATATGGTTTTTAAAGTGAGAAGTAACCTTTTAATCATCACTGGGAGTTAAAGGGTCAAGACAAACCTCGTTCCCTAGGTAGGGGGATCTCTTTTTCATTTCATGTCTAAACTAGCATCAGAAGCCAGCTTCCCACAAGTTCAGTTGACGTTGTAGGCCTCAGAAGCTCATTTTTTATTTGCAGGACATTTTGAAATTTTGTTGCTTAAAAAAAAAAAAAAAAAAAAAAGGAAATGAAATGAATGAAGTGATTTAGAGTGAAGACCTTCCTCATTCCATAGAATTAGATTAAAAAATGTTGTTATGAGTCAAAAAAAATTACCCAAACTTTAGTGAGAGGGTAATGCTGGGAAGTATCAGGGAAACCTAATAAAGGGCGGAGAGGAGTGGTGGGAGAAGAGAAGAGAGAGAAGCTTTTTTTTATCAAGTAAGAGTACAGTGTATTTGTCTTAATATTCTGAAACACTTCAAGCTGCAAAGCTTGGATAGCTTCACCCGTGAGGAATCACATTAGTGTGGGATCAAAAATGACAATTTTTCTTTAGAATTGGCTAGTGGCCAGGAAACAATTCCTGGTAGAATTTTTCTCTTGCACCTGTTGATAATCTTTTGACATGTCAATTTCCCAGGAGGGTCACTGGAGAGTGACATTCAGTTGACTGGTACAAGTAATCCTGTACAGAAAAAAAAGCTTATTATCCTGGAGACTCCTTCAAAATCAAGCTTGTCTCATGGACAGTCTCCAAAACAAATGCCAAAACCAACACAAAAACCTTTGGATGATGTGGACGTGGAATCTGAACGTGGTTATGGAGAGTCATCTGTAGGAGGTTCTGAAAATCCTGAAAATGTCATACACGGAGGAGAACCAGGAGGAGAACCAGGAGGAGAACCAGGAGGAGAACCAGGAGGAGAACCAGGAGGAGAACCAGGAGGGGAACCAGGAGGAGAACCAGGAGGGGAACCAGGAGGACAACCAGGAGGACAACCAGGAGGACAACCAGGAGGAGAACCAGGAGGACAACCAGGAGGGGAACCAGGAGGAGAACCAGGAGGACAACCAGGAGGAGAACCAGGAGGAGAACCAGGAGGAGAACCAGGAGGGGAACCAGGAGGACAACCAGGAGGACAACCAGGAGGACAACCAGGAGGACAACCAGGAGAAGAACGAGAAGGGCCAGAATTTGGAAATGAGATTCCAAATGAAAAATCAGAGAAAACTACAGAGGGGATATCAGGTGATAAACCATTTGATGTGCCTGTCTCTGAAGTGCGCTGGACTGGTTTAGCTGTGGCTCATGACGGAAGTCATGGTAGAGGTACTGGTAGAGCAAAAGATAAACTAAACCATGGGACAAAAAAATCACATGGCAATCCAACGATGGTGACCTTACTGCAGGCAATGTTCATTGCTGGTGGAATTTTGTTGGTTTCTGTGACGGTTGCTTTCTTCGTATTTGCATGGTGAGTGTAGAAATGCTATTTGTGGTCTTATTTTGAAAACCCCATCCCTCTTTCAAAATTTGTCTCTTTAATAAAAGGGTTGATATGATTTCGATCCCCCTTCCTCTCCCTGGGAATGAAACCTCTAAAATGAAGATATAAGGAAAAATAAAAATGTGCTGAAACTGGCATGACATTCCACAAAAAATTGTGATGCATGCTCAGAAATTTTCAAGTTGTAAGTGTTCCTAGCAAATGACACATATGACCAGTGTGTGTTAGATAGGGTTGCATTATTTGGTCATTACTGTTTAGTGGAGTTTGCAGTGGATTATCATTGAAGAGATTTTTGTGCAATCACACACGAACAATACTATTAGAGGCATCTCTGCAAGTTAGCAATGGGATGAACAAATGTCCAGAAGCTTCAAATAGTTTCAGTTTTTCAAACTGGAAGTTTTTCAATCAAAGAAACAATTGATCATGAATTATTAAGTATTCATTAAAGCTGAGATAATTTAGAGAACTAGAATGATTTGCTATGTGGTTCTCTATAAGACTGTCATGAGCTTGATCTACTTTGAAAAACTGCACAGAATTCCAAGTTTAAATTTAAATTTTTAAAAAACGGTTCTAATTTGTATTTCTGTTTTTATTCACAGGCCTGCAAGGAAATACTACTCA
The DNA here is from genome assembly GCF_964200805.1 of Pocillopora damicornis. Classification (NCBI taxonomy): domain Eukaryota; kingdom Metazoa; phylum Cnidaria; class Anthozoa; order Scleractinia; family Pocilloporidae; genus Pocillopora; species Pocillopora damicornis. The sequence goes on from NC_142674.1 coordinate 1,763,241, forward strand.
CATATGTGCCAACGATTGAACACAGATCAAGAATCTGGGCAGCGTGAAAATGTGGAGCTCACAAGTATCAGAGTTGACGAGGCCCACCCCCCAGAGAATGAGTATGAAATGCCACTACCCCCTCCCCCCATGAAGACATTTACCATGGCATATACACTTAATGCAGTTCCAGGTACTTAAAATCAAATGTATAAGCTAACAGTAGGATCTGTTTAGGGGAGTGAATGCACTGATTTTTCCACACAAATTTTCTGTCCTGAAACACTGTTTCAGGACCAAAGCTAAGGGAGACCTGATAGCTTCAAGCTACCATTATGTCCAAGAAAAATGTAGAAGCATTTTTTTTTATCATGTTACCACAGTTTATTCTCAAACTCTCATAAATGATTAAGACAGAGTTTCTCCTTAGGGCTGATTTGCACAGTACAACTTTGTTGCATGCAACAAGCTTGCAGCAGGCAAGTGGCTCAGAGAAGCCATCTTGAATATTGATTACCATGTCTGTGATGGTATTAATAATATGATGCTTCAACAGATCTGTTTTCTTATAATTTGGCATTTTTTAGGTATGTTGAATGATACAAGTTTTGGAGTGTTAATACCTGTTGATTCAACTGCTTCTGGAAAAGAAGGTACTGATAAATAGACAACCATTTAAAGCTTGCCAGCTGATCAGATTATTAATATGATGCTTCAACAGATTTGTTTTCTTGTAATCTGGCATTTTTTAGGTGTGTCCAATGATGTAAGTTCTGGAGTGGTAATACCTGTTCATTCAACTGCTTCTGGGAAAAAAGGTAATGATAAATGGACAACCATTTAAAGCTTGCCAGCTGATCAGATTATTAATATGATGCTTAAACAGATCTTTTTTCTTGTAATCTGGCAATTTTTGGGTGTGTCCAATGATGCAAGTTTTGGAGTGTTAATACCTGTTAGTTCAACTGCTTGTGGGGAAGAAGGTACAACCATTTAAAGCATGCCAGCTGACATAAATACTTTTGTTGAAAGTTGTCCTAGTCTTCCATGCAAATTGATCCTTTGATCCCCAAGAGTGACCAGCATCTAATTTCTCTGCACAATCACATATCACCCCTGAATCACAGCCTAAGGTCATGAGAATAAAGGAAATGATCACCCCCCAAAGAAGCTCTTGATTGTTTGATTCTCCCTGTCAGCACCATAAGAAATGTGTCAAGAACAGTAAGGAGAATATGCATACTGATGTTAGAGTTCAAAGGGCTACTGCATCGATTTTTTTTTTTCATTTTTGAAACATGACTATACATCCTGATGTTGTCTTACCCCAAGATTTTTCAATCATCTCTCCAAGTGATGTTATTTTTGTTAAAAAAATACCTATACATTACCCAGTGAACAGGTAATGAGAATACTCAAAGTTATCAGGTAGAAATTGATGTCTTGATCTAAAACCAAATTCCCATAACTAAGTTATAAGGAAATGTGTAGCAGCTAGAGGGCAGAATTAACAATCAGCTCCTGGGAGTTAAAGGGTTAAGGTTTTTTAATTCTAAACAACAACTTGTAAATTGGCTCAGGGTAATGTACCAGATGTGTTATATAAAATAAAGGTATCTAATCATTCTTAGTGATATTGAGAAATGTTTGCATCATTGGGTATGAACCCACAGTGATGTAGACAATTCCTCTTGAATATGATCCATATAACTGTAATCTGCATGATATCTAATCTTTTTTTTTTTCCTCCGGCTAGGTGTGAAGGGGTCAAAGGTTGGAGCGTTAGCACCAGTTGCCTCAAAGGCAGCGAAACAAGGTACATGGATGGTGTAAACTTACATTATATGTCATAAAGACAGGTGTCCCTTTAGCATTCCGGTACAATTCCCTTTCAGTTCTTTTCTATATAGTCCTACTCCTGGGAGGAGAAAGGCACTGGGCACTCATACTCCTGGGAGGAGAAAGGCACTTGGAATTAGGCTCAGTAACACAACACAATCGGCCGGAAGTTCTCGAACCAGGCCCTCTCGACTCTAGTCTCGAACCAGGCCCTCTCGACTCTAGTGTCGAACCAGGCCCTCTCGACTCTGAGTCAGACGTGCTGTAACTAATCGCAAGGCTACTGCGTCACCCACACCTTTCACGTGGTTTTCTTCCCTTGACTCTACGTTTTCATTGGCTCTCTGTGAGACGACCTTTGTTCTGATTGGTTGTCCTTATGACTTTAGATTGCGTGTTGCCACTTGCAACCGAAATGCGTTCCTTAATGTTTTTTTTGTTTGTTTGTTTGTTTCCTTTGGTTTTCTTTTGCTCTCAAAGTTGCTGGAAATTTGGTCAGTTTGGTCAATGCACACTTTACTCTGGGGGGTAATGAACAGACCTACTCCGGTGGTACCGCCCATCAACAACACGAGGAAAGGAAACTCACAGGTCCGGAGGCTGCCGACAGAAGGAGAGACTCGCGAAATTGGGAAATGAGGAGGCTTATTAAGGAGGAAAGCTCCCATAGGAGAGATTCGCTGGTTGACAGCATCACAATCGCTAAATCGATCATTGCTGACTCTACAAAGAATAGGAAGTTCGAGGAGAGGGCTTCCAGACGAAGACACATTATCAAGGAATGTAGCCAGGGTTCCGAGTCAGAGACGGGGCTAAAGAGAAAACGAGTATCTTTTGCCGAAGAACTGGAGACTGCTTATTCGGTGATTGCACCAGACTCGATTTACAGGCAGAGATTGGAAAATTCCAGGGAGAAACGTCTTGCAATTAGGGAGCAGACTTCTGGAAAGAGGAGAGCATCACTTGCAGACGACATTGAGATTGCAAAAGCCATTATTTTCGAGAGCCCAAAGAAATATACACTACCTGTCAGCCTAGTACAGCAGGTACTGTAAATGTTCCAGTTGTGATAGTTTCGCCTTACTTTAAAGAGCAATTTCACGTGTTCTCTTGAACAGTAACAGCTTACTTGAGGTAGTATGTTAACAGATGTCAGATCACTGGGATCCCATACTAAGAGTCGAACCTTATCGCAATTATTGGTGCTTTCACTCGATTTACAGATGATCGCGTTAGGCCTGGAACCCAAGGATTACCTCAGCTGTTCGTTGGACATCGCCAAGCCTGTTATCCAGAACGATTGTGGTGCAACTGGTAAAGTTTTCAAGCATGGTGTCAAGAATTTCTAAAGGTTAGGATCGCTTTTCCTCTTGTAGCTCTTGGGCCCAGTTCCTCAGAGAGCAGATAACGTCATCCAACGGATAAATCTCGCCATCCAACGGATAAATCTCTGTCCAGCGAATCACCCTTTACGGTGGCTAATTTACGTTTTCAACTCAGTTGTCATCAAAACGTACTTCGCTGTCTACCGGGTAGAGATTTTTGCAGTGGATAACGTTACCCACCCTGCGAACAGCCTCGGCCTGTAGTTTTGCTTAATAGGGAAACGTAAGCTAAACGTAATGTTTAAGCTTCAAAAATCACCAGCGCTGCCACAAATTCGTTCAATAAATCAACATTCTTATTGATAGAAAAATTGAGGCCAAAAATGGTCAAAAAGTAAAAAGAAAACATTAGGATTAGCACTGCAGAGTTCTAAAACTTCACCTTGTGGCACTAACAACCTCATTTGCTCTTTACAGATGCCGTGGACTGAAAAGATGTTGCTTGTGAGAAGTCCTCAATGTTTATTTGTTTTTCTTCATTCTCTCTTCTTTTTTTCTATTTTTCTCCATTTATCATCATGAACTGGGATCTTTTTATACACCTCTACTTGACAGAGGACAGGAAAACCAAAGGATACTATTTAAAGCTAAAACCAACATCATTTCTCTTTTCATATACTTCGATTTAAGCTTAAATTTCGTGCGCCTATACACTTCATTTTCTTTCTTATCCCTTAAAAATACGGCGAAAGGAAATAAAAAAGGGATTCCTTGTTGTTCACTTTAAAAATGTACAGACATTAACAATCATTTACAGACAGTTAAGAGACTGCCTTCTCGTCTTTATGGCATTGTGCTGATGTTATTACCAATACTACGGCAATATTGTTTTTCTTCGTCTCTCCGTACTACTCCTTGATCAAAGAACTGAAATGTGAACGTAAGATTCACATGATACTCAAGTCTCGCAGTGTGCGCATTCTGTCGTGTGTTCATGAACTTCCTCAAATCCTTTTCAATAAAGAACGGTTTTTACCCAATGGTTGGCATCCTTCATTTGACAACACCATCTGCCTTGAATTACTCTAACGTGCGCGCTGGTATTTTGTTTCGAGCCAGACCTTCCTCGTGCAATAGGGTGGAGGCAAAAAGAGGCTGGTGGGGATGCAAATAAATAAAAGTGGATTTCAGCGCAAAGCGCAGAACTCTGGGTAAAAATAAGCGGAAAGTGACGTTAGCGTGCCGATTGGAACTCTGGTGCGAGTATATACATTAAACATGTTAGCGCGCCGCCCAGATCTTGTCCACGGGACTCTAATGCAAGTCAAAAAGGGGAAGCGACAAAAAAAAAAAAACTGAGGGTAATGCTCAGTGCAGAACTCTGGCAGAAAGTAAACGAAGCTAAACGAAACAAAGAAACAACGTTTTTTCAGTCGCTGAATCTTAATGAATCTTGCGACAGACTTCACCGAAAAGGAGGGACTGCTCTTAGTCTAGACGTTTGGGGAACATGTTAACTACGATGGCCCACAAGGGGCTCTCGCTGCAAATAAAACAAATGCTGCAAATAAAAAATGCGAACGTTGCAAATGAAAAGAACACATCGTGCGTGCGCATTACGCCTGAGGAACTGGATAGAGTTTTGCTCGTTCCCAGAGCCTACCACTTTTTCCCTCCCTTTTCCAAACATCCATTCTCTTTGAAAAACTAATCAAAAAGTATTCGCAATGTTTTGTAGTTTTTGTGGCATTGGGGATGCTCAAGATAGTATCTGCAATAATTGTGTAGTAGAAAAAAGATGTAAACGAATCATCTGCAAATCAACGAATTGAGGGGTGGTGGTCCTTTTTCAGGCAAGATAAATCAAACTGGTAGATAAACCTTTTCAGAGACATGGTTGATTATGGATTTCTTTTTGTGTGGGAAACACTCTTCATATGGAGTACTTGTGGTTCTGTTTTTCAAAGCTTCTTCAGGATGACTTGGACAAAGTGAAAGATCATTGGATTGATCACAAGATTTTCCAAGTCTCCATACAGTTCTGTTCATGGGGTACCAGATGTTATATACTTTCTACCAGAATATCATTGACATGAAGAATGTTTGGTTCCTGTGCCATAGTAACTATAAGAAGAGGATATGGAAGTACATTGCGAATAATTTGAATATTTTGGAAACTAAAGGTTGGGTTTACCCTAGTACAGCTAGAGAGGCCATAAGACTATACCAACACATAACAGACTTGCAGAAAAAAAAATGACTCGGAACACCTCTTCTACAGTGAAGCAATTCATGTGTGAACTGAATGTAGTATCCAACTGCTTGTCACTGATCAGTCTACTGAATCAAATAACTAAAGATGACATTGTTGTAAAATTGGCATAACTTTTTTAATGTTTCATCAACACAATAGTTAGCATACACATTACTGCCACCATGCAAAGTCTGAAAATTACATTCAATTTGATAATTTTATTACATTATCAACAATCTGTAATACCAAGGTAGCATTTTGACATGTAAAAGCTTTGATCTGCACATACACATGAATAAACATTTAAACATTCCTTGAAATTTGTGGTTATCAATTCAGGGGTTGAGTTTAGCCCCATTTCCCTCTCCCTCTCTACCATTGTTGCCAATAAAGGTCACACTTAGATAAACGAGGTATTTTAGGATCCTTAAAGATTGCTATCAAATTATCCTTAAGTAAAGCCCTATACAGAATAATCTTTTGAACAGGACCCTCTGATAAAGGAACTTCAACACCTACAGCATCTGCACCTGTAGAAGTCAATCAGTTTAGAAATAATGGTAATTGAACTGAGTGGAATGTGATTTAGGTTGAAATCATTTGCGTGATTTCAAAATTGAGTTTGATTTGTAATCAAAAGTATGATTTCTGACCAAAATTACATGACACAAGGTTCAATTACCACTTTATTACATCCATTTTGAAATCACCCAAATACAGGACTTGGTCAGTTCAAATATTCTATTGATGCAGGACTGAGCTGGTTTGAAATTAAATTCATCCATTTTTGGGGAAGAAAAAAAAAAAGAGTTTTGGAAACAAAAGTTGCAAAATTTACCACATGATACTCTTTATCTTTCATTTTCCTGAAATTTGATTGGTTACTCTAAACAAGCCTTGAAATCTGATTAGTTGTTTTGTTTTTAGTGTAGCCTCCTCATTGGCTGGGAAAAAATGCGATTTAAAACAAAAAATGGTGTGACAAAATGCACCAATTAGAGCCAATCACATTACTGGGACCACCAGTCATTTCAAAATGGGTGTAAGAAATAAATAAATGCTGCACAATGCACATTTGAGAACTGATTTAACGATGTTGTTCTTGTATCATGTTGTCTACTCTTAGACATGTTTCTGTATTTCTTGACTGAACATGTGCAAGCTTTTATTACATTTAACATAACTTTTTAAATTAATAAGAATATTGCATGGGTACACAATTCAGAGAAAACTTACAAATGCAGATTTTCACTGACCTGTGTCTGCTGAGTGAACCCTTGAGTTAATGAATCTGAGTTTGCAGCTGTCTGGGCTGTGGATACGTTGCTTGTAACTGTCTGGGCTATGAATGTGCTAGTGCTCTATCACTTCGTTCACATCTTTTTCTGCCACACAATTATCGCAGATACTCTCTTGAGTATCCCCAATGCAACAAAAGCTACAAAACAAAGCGAATTTTCTTTTATTAGTTTTTCAACGAGAATGGATGTTTAAAAAAGAGGGGGGGAGAAATACTCGCAGGCTCTGAAGATCAACAAAACTCTACACAGTCCCTCAGGCATAATGTGCATACATGATGGGCTCTTTTTGTTTGCAGAATTCACTTCTTATTTGCAATGTTTGCATTTTTTATTTACAGCGTTCACTTTTTTATTTGCAGCATTCAATTTTTTTCTTTGCAGCGTTTTCTTTTTATTCGCAGCGATCGTTTGTTATTCGCAGCGATCACTTTTTTATTTGCAGCAATTTTTTTTATTTTAAGTGTTCACTGTTTTTCTTTAATCATCTTCAAGCTTTCTTTTCTGTCCCTTCAATTCACTGTTTTCATTTTGTAGTCTTACACTCTCCAGTTCATTGTAATAAATTTTAAAACTCCAGGTTGAATATTTACCATAAGTCCACTGGGAAAAGAGCTTTCTTAACCCGTTACCTCCTTTAGTTTTGACTTTCGCTAGTGCTTGATTTAGTCTCCAGATCTTTGTTTTGAACTCCTGTACAAGTCTAGAATTTACTATCACACTAGGTACATTGCATTTCTGACACACTTTTCCTATTAGAGTCTCTAAAACAGAGCCTACTCGAGGCAGGCTGTCCCTCTCATCCATTTCTTCGACTTCTTGTTCAGCTGATTTGTACATTTCGTAAAGAAGTTTACTGCCCAAGCAAAGTAAAAACAGACAGAGGAAATAAACAGATAAAATTTATGGCAGTGTACATGAAACTGGGCACACATTTCTTGTAAAATTTGACGGTGGACTTACCGGTAACACTTGTTTATATGGGCCTGAACCGAGGATTAATACTGTTCGTGGCTATTATTCCTTGTCTCTCACGTTATTTGGCACGGCTTCTATGAAACAAACCAAGGCGAGCGTAATCGCAAGCACAGTAAGGGCCGGAAAGCCTCGCAGAACCGCAAACATCTGAAAACTATCTATGTTAAAACGCCGATTTACATGTAATTTTTCGCTCAAAAGATTACGAATATAGTGCCAAAATGATCAGTAGATCCCAGACCACCCGTACATTTAGAAGACTGTACGATATTTTCAAAGCCCTATTTACGTGGATTTTTTTTCATTTCTCGGATATATATATATGTTATTTGCCGGCTGGGAGGTCCGTATGGTGAAAAACTGTGACCTCGGTCTTGAAAATACTGCCCGAGGCCGTAGGCCGAGGGCAGCATTTTCAAGACCGAGGTCACAGTTTTTCACCATACGGACCGACCCTTAGCCGGTAAATAACATATTTATTGTTTTTAAACTTGACGAAATTCTTTCTGAAAGAACCCGAATGACTTATGGCTGTAAATACGGCAAGATCTTCCATAAACTGAACAATTTTTGAGTGAGTAAATGGTAGTTAAACTAGAGGTGATGCAAATTTAAGAGAGATGCCTCAGCGAAACATTTTCATTTCTGTAACGATAAAGGTGATTTAAAAGGCTTCCAAACAAACTTTGAAACATTATTTTTACAAGTATCTGTCACAATATGACACCTGTCAATTAGAGAGCGCGCAAGAAAAAAAAAAACCGTAGGAACATTTGAAAACCAACAGAACTAGTTTGGCAAGGACTGTCACGACAATGTTTTCTTAAAAATCAGTTAATGATCTAACGGAAAGTATTATTTACTCTCATCGACCATTCATTCATGTACGAAGATTTATCTCTGTTCATTAAGTAAACGGCGAGGAAAGTAATTGTGAGTAAATTCAATTTTTTATTTTGAAATTGTGAGAGTTTGCTCGTTTGTTTGCTGTAATGGCGTGTTTAACTCTGATCTTTCCTTGACAAAAACTAAATTCGAACGGCACACTCCAACGAGACACAAGGGAATTTAATGCAGCCTTTTCTCAATTTCTTTAATTTCTGTTGTGCAATTTAAGGTACAAATGTCCAAATTGAACGGAATTGGAAAGACTCACCAGGAGCGTATATTTGTTGTAGAACTTAAATTAAAACTTCGCTCGCTTTTTTTTTTACTATGAACAAATTGCTCGAGAAAATTCAGATATTAAATGAATGAAAGTTCCATCGTTCAGTTTAACTGTAACCAAATACCTCACGTTTCAACTTTCTGGGTACTTTTTGTGAACGATTAAAATTAATTGCAGACGGTTTTTAGGCCGCTTGTCAACCAACGTAATGACACTATTGTTTATACAAATTCATTCTGAAACCAATATTTTTCTGTCAACCAAAGTGATTTGATAGAGAGAAAAGGGAGGATTCATAAGTTATTTATCAGCTTGAAGTAGTGACCGACGTGTTTGCTTAAAAATACTGCCCAGCCGGAGAACGAGGTATATTTATGAAAAATGACAACGAAAGTTGGGATGTACTCGGCGACTCACGAAAGCGTTACCGTGGCCCGTGGGCAGAGATAGGAAAATACTGACCGGGTAAAGAACCAATCAGATTGCAAGATTCGTTACCGTGCCCTCTAAAAAAACAATAAGTTTTTTTATTGTTTCTTTAGAGGGCACGGTAACGAATCTTGCAATCTGATTGGTTCTTTACCCGGTCAGTATTTTCCTATCTCTGCCCACGGGCCACGGTAACGCTTTCGTGAGTCGCCGAGTACATCCCAACTTTCGTTGTCATTTTTCATAAATATACCTCGTTTTCCCGCTGGGCAGTATTTTTAAGCAAACACGTCGGTCACTACCTCAAGCCGATAAATAACTTATGAATCCTCCCTTTTCTCTATCAAATCACTTTGGTTGACAGAAAAATATTTTTTAGAATGAATTTGTATAAACAATAGTGTCATTACGTTGGTTGACAAGCGGCCTAAAAACCGTCTGCAATTAATTTTAATCGTTCACAAAAAGTACCCAGAAAGTTGAAACGTGAGGTATTTGGTTACAGTTAAACTGAACGATGGAACTTTCATTCATTTAATATCTGAATTTTCTCGAGCAATTTGTTCATAGTAAAAAAAAACGAGCGAAGTTTTAATTTAAGTTCTACAACAAATATACGCTCCTGGTGAGTCTTTCCAATTCCGTTCAATTTGGACATTTGTACCTTAAATTGCACAACAGAAATTAAAGGAATTGAGAAAAGGCTGCATTAAATTCCCTTGTGTCTCGTTGGAGTGTGCCGTTCGAATTTAGTTTTTGTCAAGGAAAGATCAGAGTTAAACACGCCATTACAGCAAACAAACGAGCAAACTCTCACAACTTCAAAATAAAAAATTGAATTTACTCACAATTACTTTCCTCGCCGTTTACTTAATGAACAGAGGTAAATCTTCGTACATGAATGAATGGTCGATGAGAGTAAATAATACTTTCCGTTAGATCATTAACTGATTTTTAAGAAAACATTGTCGTGACAGTCCTTGCCAAACTAGTTCTGTTGGTTTTCAAATGTTCCTACAATTTTTTTTTTCTTGCGCGCTCTCTAATTGACAGGTGTCAGATTGCGACAGATACTTGTAAAAATAATGTTTCAAAGCTTGTTTGGAAACCTTTTAAATCACCTTTATCGTTACGGAAATGAAAATGTTTCGCTGAGGCATCTCTCTTAAATTTGCATCACCTCTATTTTAACTACCATTTACTCACTCAAAAATTGTTCAGTTTATGGAAGATCTTGCCGTATTTACGGCCATAAGTCATTCGGGTTCTCTCGGAAAGAATTTCGTCAAGTTTAAAAACAATAAATATGTTATTTACCGGCTAAGGGTCGGTCCGTATGGTGAAAAACTGTGACCTCGGTCTTGAAAATGCTGCCCTCGGCCTACGGCCTCGGGCAGTATTTTCAAGACCGAGGTCACAGTTTTTCACCATACGGACCTCCCAGCCGGCAAATAACATATATATATTTATAGATAGACTAATAGCTAAATGACCTAAATCTGTGCGTACATCTGATAAAAGTAACTGATAACTTTGTGTAATTTTGCATTTTCCTCAAAAATTTCCCTATTCTTATAAATATTTTGGGATAAAATTCGGGGGCTGGGGACGAGTATAAAAATTTGAAGCAAATGTCACCCAATTTTTTTTCATGGTTTTTTTTTATTTGTGGCGTTTCTTTTCTTTGCAGCGAGTCCCTTGTGGGCCATCGCATTTTGGAATACGGTTGGGTAAGAACGTACTCGCGATTGCATTTCAACTCGAGCTCACACCTTTTATTTGCATGATCTGCGCTAAAGTCAAACTCATACGGATAGCCGCGCAGACTGGGGTAAGGCGGGGTATTGGTTTCTACGGAACCATTGTGAAATCTCAGGTGGTTCGCAAAGGACACGGTTTGTTTTCTTTGAATAGATGCAAGTCTAGGTCGAAAATGTCTCATATCTCATATGTCTCAAAGCTTCTGACGCTAGTGAACACCTTGGAGCCAGACGAGCGGTTAAGATTCAAACGACCTAATAACGGTCACATTACCTTGCGCGAGGTTGATAAAAAGACTGCGCGCGCCAGCGCTGGGCCTTTCAGAAAATTTGTTTGATAAGATTTGCATCAGAAGTCTATAGAAGAAGTACGTTGTGTCTGATATTTAAAAAATTACAACAACAAAAAAAACAACCCACAAGATTATCCCGTAAGCTCGGGCGTCGCATTCTCCGCAAAACCGCGCAGCAATCAATTACGTCAATCATCAGTAGGAACTGTTTCTAACTCGGTAATCAACTTTTATGACGTCACATTTCCTTCACTTTTCTTTCGGAGAGCCTCGCCGTTTTTTTGCAGCGATGATTTCCTAGAAAAATTGAGATGAAAGTGTTTTGGATCCTGATTTTTGCTTTTGCGGTTGCCGCACTTGGCAAAGGTTAGTTGAATCCCTGCTTCATTTGCGTAATTCTCGAAATTCTAAGCGCTTTCTGTTCACTTTGTTGCTCGAGTTAAATGCATACAGACGGAAACGTGTTGCCAGAACAGAATATTTAATAGGCATACAAGACGCGCTTTATCGCACTCTTGAAAAATTAGGTTATGTGTTTTGAAAAGAGTTGTGCAGGTTATGGATTCTGAAAATCGGCCTCGTGTCAACTCTTGCAATGCGCGAGTTTGGTGCATTTCGCGGTTCTGGTCTTGAGTTATTTTGTTTCTAGATAGACTATTAGAGCAATTTTTAGCCCACCCATCTCAGTGATAACTGAAATTCAGGCAACTACAACAAAAAAGCTAAACAATAAAAATTAGGCGTGAGAATAGGTGGGCTAAAAAAACTAGCAAGTCGAGTCGCACTTTTTAATCTAAAAATCTAATCTACCTACGACTGAGGCCGAGATAGCGACACAAACATGATCTTTTTGTGGTATTTTGTCAACTGTTACTTAAATTTCTGCGACCGTGATACATATTAGCTATTGCAATGTCATTACATCATATAGAACTTAACGAAAATCCTTGCATGTGTTTGTTTTATTTGTAGGAAATTCTCTACCATCAAGAAGTCTCAAAGAGACAAGCAGTATCCCTGTGTCTTCATTGAAGCGTGTTCAGAACAGGCTCTATGACAGCACAGATGATTATTTTGGAACTAGCCAATATACCAGTGGAACAACATCTACCCGTGATGGGATTACCGACGGCGAAGAGCCATCCCTTCCAGCTAAATTGAAGAAATCGTTTAACATCGGAAAGAAACTTTTGAGGAGAGGAGATAATCTACTAAAAACATTAAAAAAAGTAAAAAAGGTAAGGTCAGATTACGAGCTTAGGGGCTTATCTTCCCAGAGCTTATCCCAGCTTCTGTAGCGTCAATCTACTCGCAGTATTGTCGCACCGAGCAGTGTCCCCCTCCTCTTTCCCGGGACACAACCCAATGACACTGTCATAGTTCAAGCTGGAAGCATTCGATCTACGGACATGGCACATGCTACTATTCTTACATGAGGGATTTGCAGGATTTTTGGCCTTTCATTCCTGTAGTCGTTCTGATCTTAGCTCATCAGTGGAGAGGATATAATTATTCGGAATATATAATTTAAAAAGATGCGTCATTAATGTCGCACTCGACTCTACTCAAACTCAAAAACATAGAAGCAATCTTGAACCCTGAATCTGATACCAACTGGGGCTCGTTAGGCAAGATCTAATATCTTTGCTTGACGTCAACTTTCAGATTACTCCTCCCGATAACAATTGGGCTCAGACCGAAATGACTTCTGATGAAACTCAGCACTTTGAGCCTGAATCCTTCATCCAGAGGGGATCTGGTGCGATTCAAGATGCGGATTCAGAGTCTACCAGTGACTGGGCTTTTAATGAACGCGAATATGACGCTTCTGGTTCTGGGGATCAGCAAGAATTGGAACGTGAGTCTGAAACTAGTGTGCGTCACTTACTTTGCTTAGAATTATAGTTACCGGTATAAGATAACGAACACCTTTCATTCATGCTAAATGCGGGAAACTATCAGCCTTTTCTAGAAAGAAAAAAAATTTTGAACACCGATACTGGAAAATATCGAGCTCTTGCCTTGAGGCAACTCTTGTAATGCACGAGTTTAGTGCATTTCGCGTTACCGGTCTCAGATTCGTTTTGTATCTAGATAGGTTATATGAGCAATTTTTAGCCCACCAATCTCAGTGATAGCTGTCGCTAAATTTTAGACATCTGGAATTCAGGCAACTGTTACTACAAAAAACTAAACAATGAAAATTCACCTTGAGAATAAGTGGGGTAAAAGACCAGCAAGTCGATTGCACTTTTTAATCTTCCACTCTTTTTAAATGAAGAAAAATGCGATAATCTAACTACTGAAGCCCTATTCACGCTAAAAGATAAATGCAAATAGCTAATATTTTTCTCCTAATGGAATCAGTCAGTATCGATCGCCCCCGAGGGACTGGGACGGGGGTGTCGAAAGATTTAAGAGGAATTCAGAGGAACGGAGGGGAAGGGGGGGGGGTAGTTGTCGCCAACAGAGTATCAAGGGAGTATTATATAATAAGCTTAGTTATGCACGCATTCTGATTGGTTCTCACTTATGATCTAGTGGAGGACAGACGTATGATGACGTCATCATTAAAACTTTTTTAAATTCTCTATTATATAAAACAAATAGATTCCAAGTTGCCGTGCGTCTGTTCAGTAATAGATCACAGAGGACGTCAAAATGTGGTAAGAACATCATTGACACACTCAGCTGCACCTCGTGTGCCACTTTTTTTGTTCTTACCACATTTTGACGTCATCTGTGATCTATTACTGAACAGACGCACGGCAACTTGGAATCTATTTGTTAACTATAAAAATCTGACCGCCAATTAACTGCGGGGGGTGCTAAGAATATAACAAGGCCTAAGTAGGGAGGAGGGGATTAGGTAAAAATTTTTACTATTGAAATCCTCTACCCCCCCCCCCCCCATAGTGTTTTCCACTTGCTTTAACTGCATACGCTGAGAAATATAAGAAACAGAACAAGATTTTTCGAAATCGCCTTTAGATCCGAGAGATATAAATATATATGAATAAAAATACGATAAAACGGTAACGACTTAAAATACAAGTTCAAAAACAAAAACCTCCACAATGCGACTAAAACTGAAAAAAAGCCACGCGAGAAATCGTACGCGTAACTTGCTTACGAACTGGTCAAATTTAAATGTCTCAAAGCGCGTGCGCTAATCGCACGAAACGCCAGTCCGGTACTTTCTTCTTGACATTTTCCCCCTCCCCACACTGGGAGGTAGTCCTAGTGTGTTTCTAAATAAGTGATTAACAATTAATTCCAAGCGGAATTAGTTTATTAATTGGTCTCACGACAGTTTTGACGCCACACGCAACTTTAGTTACACGGGTGTGGCCATCACGTTCAGCCAACACAGCAAAATTGAATCAAACATCTGTCATTTTCTTTTTTTTCTTTTCTTGCGTATCTTTTGTCCTTTTATGTTATATTTCTTCATTTCCGTTATATTTCCAGTCTAATTAAATTTAGTCAGTAAAGAAAAAATAAATAAATAAATAAATGAATAAACAAATTTGACCCGCCTCGATTAGCATTTGCTATCTGCGGGTCAAAGGAATATCTCGTAAATATGTAAGAAAATGAAAAATAAAAGTGTGAAAGTGTGTGTGATACACTTCAGCAATTCGTCCTAACGCCAACGTCCTCTTGGAGTATCGGGTTGAATCACCTGGTGGATTGAATCTCCATGTCAGTCCAAGTTCCGCTGTCTTGCACTGAAGGTGTCGTCGGTCTAACTGGCTGGTTAGTTTCGTTATCTCTCCCACTGCACCCACGAAATTTGTGCCTCTGCCGCTTATCACTTCCTTAGGAACTCTATGGCGACTGGTGAAACGGGCGAAGGCGTTTAAGAACGTGTCGGTATCGAGTCCCCAGGCCATCTCTAAATGCGCTGTTAGAGTTTCCAGGCAAGTAAAAAGGCACAGCCACCTCTTCTGTCGTGTTTTCCGCGTCCCTGAAGAGTGTACAAAGGACCAGCAAAATCTGCGGCTGTTTGGGCGAAGGGTCTGAAGCTGAAACGGGGTCTCGTTTTCGGGAGTGGCGCCATAATCTGACAAGCTGGCTTGCTTCGTCTTCTCTTACATTCATTACATTCGTGATCCCACTCGCGAATCTCCTCTCGTGCGGCGATGATCCAAAATCTCTCACTCAACTGACAAAGAATGAAGTTTACTCCGGCAGCATGGTTTCCTCTCTCGTGATAGTTCTTCACGATAAGTTTCGTCACCCAGTGTCCACGAGGCAAAATGATGGGAAATTTAGTATCATATTGGAGAAAATCTGCGAACTTTAATCGACCATCACTCCGGATAACTCCATCATCATCGATGCAAGGGTTAAACGTTATCAACTGGCTTTTCTTTGGTATCGGTTTCCTTGAGCTCAAAGCGTCGTACTCATCACAGAAGGCTTCGCGCTGTGCTAAGCGCACTATTTCGTCTTCAGCATCCTTTATTCCTTCGGGCAACAGTTCCATACTTGCATTCCTGTTGTCTCTGTTGCGCATGTTGTGTAATACTCTTCTCACTCTCGCGTGTACTCGAACCAAACGCGTCCAACTGGAATACCGTTTCGGATCAAGTCTCCACACTCCTGGTGTGTTGTTCTGTTTCGGCGCAGTTTCTTTCCGAAGGTTACACGTCATAAGGGTTGCACAGGCATTCGTGTCCTCTTTCCTCTTCGAGGTTCTTATCTCTGGCATTTTACAAGGTCTATCCGGGACTTTTATCTTTCACCACTCACTGAAATCATTTGTAAGCCAATTAGGGCCATTCCACCACAAGGAACATTCGGCTAACTCTGAAGGCGAGGCCCCTCTCGTGCATAAATCGGCTGGATTCTCTACGATAGAAACATGCTGCCACTGCGACGGTTCAGTGAACATCTGTATTTCACCAATTCGGTTGGCCACGAACGGTTGGAAATCTTTTCCGCGCCCTCGAATCCACCATGGGACATCTTTACTGTCAGAGTAGAACGTCACGCTCTGCATTGGTGCTTCTAATACCCCGTGCACACCATCAAATCATGTCTAATTAAACTAATACCCCGTTCACACCATCAAATCATGTCTAATTAAACTAATACCCCGTTCACACCATCAAATCATGTCTAATTAAACTAATACCCCGTTCACACCAAAGCTTAAACATGTTTAAAATTTGTTTTCATAAACAGATTTAACAAGACTGGCCGTTCACACTACGGGCGCGTTTAATAAAACGCGTCTAAAACCATGTTTAACAAAACTACCTCGCGACGTAGTTTAACAATCGTGTTTAATAAAACACATTCAAAATGGCGGCAGAAACCAAAACGCGCGGAAGAGTTTGGGAGCACTAAGAAACCCTCCTGTTGCTTGAATAGTGGGGAGACGTGAAGATCCAGCTCCAGCTAAAATTATGCACAAGAAAAAAGCCAGTGTGGCTAGAAATTGCGGCATATCTTCGAGCTGCAGGCTATGAAGACAGAGACGGCAGCTGAAAGACACGAATTCGCACTCTGATAAGCGCCTATTCCTAAGTTCTCTATCGCTCCAGCCTTAGCAGGTCTCCTGCAATAAGGATTGAGACCTGCTTTTACTCCAGACTCGAAGTAAACTTGGGCTGCATTGAAATAGTTGCCGCGTCAACAACAATAAAAAGACATCTGCGGTGGAGGTATCGATAGAGTCGTCCGCCTGGAAAGCTTTGCGCGATTTTATTCGATTTTTCGGCTTTCTTCTCTCCGTGTTTTCCCAAACAAAAGCACAATATTTCGCCAATCTGCCATTTTGTTTACATTTTACATGTCGTGGCTGTATAATGTTGTAACATTTTACGTCAATTACAATTATACGAAAGCGAGGCTGAGCATGAACAGGAGGCTGCATTGTTGTCAGCTATTGTTGTTCGGTGTGAAGGGGTTGATCAGTTAACCATGTTTAATGAAACATGGTTTCGTTAAACTTTGTTTAATTAGAAAAAAGGGGTAAAAGTTTAATGAAACCATGTTTTTTGTAAACACGGTTTTAGACGTGTTTTCTTAAACGCGCCCGCAGTGTGAACGGCCAGTCTTATTAAATCTGTTTATCAAAACAAATTTTAACCATGTTTTAAGCTTTGGTGTGAACGGGGTATAAGACTGTCAGCAAGGACCGTTTGAAACGCAGGCCTACAATCGCACCCATGAGTTCCAGTCTGGGTGCTGCCATCGGAGTGAACGACGCCACTTTACTCTAAGCTGCAATCAGGCGACTGATTACGGTATCGTTATCGTATTCGCAGCGCATACAGACAGCTGCACCATAAGCTTGTTGAGAGGCATCAAAAAATGTCACAATGTGCTTCGACTTGACAGGCTCTGGACGTCGTAGACACCGGGGAATCTTCACCTCTTGCAGACTTTTCAATCGCTCCAACCAATCCCTGATTTTGTCTGCTATTTCATCTTGAACTTCGTCTTCCCAGTCGTAGCCTCGCATCCGTCCACAGTCCCTGGAGTAGGATCTTGGCCATAATAACGTATGGGCATACAAATCCTAGCGGGTCAAAAATCGTTGCTACTTTACGCAAGACGTTTCGCTTCGTTATCTGAAATTCCGGGGACACTGCAGAAGCGGTGACGGTAAACACATCTTCAGTACTGTTCCACGAAATTCCAAGTGTCTTCGTTATCGGAGCTTGACCGCCGTTAATAACGATCTCTGTGGCGCGCTCTTCTGTCGGAATCGCTTCAATAATTTTCGGTGAATCAGAGATCCACTTCCTGGCTTACATGCCGGCAATTACCCATAGTGCTTTCAATTGACGGTACAGCTCCGCTCCTTCATCATTGTTTTCAACACTGTCAATAGAATCGTCCATATAGGTTGACTTAAGGACGGTCTTAGTGGCAAGGGGATAGCGGTCTTGGTTTCTTCGAGCGTTCTCCTGCCCAACAAACTGCGACTCCATAGGGGCGGAATTCTTTCCAAAAACTACACGGCTAAACTCGAATACGTCTGGCTCTCGGTTAGGGTCAAGGTCTCTCCAAAACAGTTGGAAGTGGGATCGGTATTGCTCCTTAATCTCTATCTGGAGATACATTTCTTTTATGTCGCAAGCGACACCGACAGGATTTCGACGGAAACGGACAAGGACGTTGAAAAGATCTTGCTGTAATTTCGGCCCAGCATGGATCATGTCATTTAAGGAAATACCATCACATTTAGTGGCATCGTCAAATACGATTCGAACTTTCCTTGTCGATTTATCCATTCTCACGACCGGAAAATGGGGCAAAAACCATACTTTAGCTGGCGGCTGTTCTTCCGAGGGTACCTTTCGTAAATATCCCTTTTCAACATGGGCCTGAATAGTTGCTTGATATTCTTAGGCGACGCGGCCGTTTTTCTTCAGATTTCTTTCGGTGCTTCAGAGGCGAGAGAGTGCCATGGGTTTAGCGTCAGGGAGATCGGGTTTGTTTTCTTTCCAAAGGACGGCTACACGATATCTTCCATTTTCGTACTTGAGGAAATCTTTCACTTTGCCTAAGGCTAGTCTTTCTTCATCGGTGAATACGAGTCTGCCATCGCGGTCTGTGCCAGACTTCTCGATTTCCCAGAATCTCTTTCAGCTTTTGTCAAGGTCACAACAGGATTCTTTTCCCTCACTCCAAATAAGTTCTCTAGTAGACAAGGAACGGATAACGTGAGATCGTGTTCTCGCGGTCTCGTTTTCGTCAGGCGCACCAATACAGCTTCACGGAGATCAACGTGCGAATAATGGAGTTCAGCTTTATCAATGCCAATCAAAGGATCGACAAGTCCATCATTTTCCGGCTTGGAAAAATTGCACTGGGTCAGATGCAGCCATTTATTCTGATGGTCGTTCCATTTCACAACTCTGTAATTGCCAGTGACTTTCTGCGGACACGTTTTTGTGCTTATTTCCTTTGAAAACTTGCCATCTACATTTCCGATTTCAATTTTTATTGGCATGGACTGAAACGTTTCGACGGTGTTATTGAGCACATAAACTTGAAATTTTTCGAATGGCTCTTGCAGTCCCAGTATCCCAGCAACCGCTTCGCTTAGGAAAGTTTCGTTCGATGCATCGTCTAGGATGGCGTTTATTTTTACTTTTCTTTCATTAGCCTTCATCCACACAGGGACGAATAGGACTCAGTCGGCGTTTTAGCATTACAGCTGGTCAGGGTCACCGCGGGCGCCCCCTCCCGTGGAAGATCTGGGCGTCTCCAATCGTCAGCATGAGGCAACATTGTCATCGGTAAGGTTTCTGAAAAAACTTCACTTCCATGAAGAAGGCGGTGGCGATTTCGAGAACAACCATCTATTCCACACGTGCGGGCCTTTGGGCAATCTTTCCTCTTATGATCAGAGGCTAGGCAACGAGAACACAACTTTTTTTCTTTAGCGATCTTCCAGCGGTCATCCACTCCTCTGTCATAAAACTCCTTGCAAAACCACACCCCGTGATCGAAACTCTGGCAGAGAGAACATGAAGGCTTCATACTTTTTGGCTCTTACCTATTGCAGCGGTATGAAAATTTCGCATCCTGCTCTGTTCCTGGTAACTCGGTACTCTTGGTACTCTCGGTGGTCTAACGTGGTCGACAGGTTTCAGCTCAATTCCGTTCGCCATTTCCGCTGCTTCTATTTGGAATATGACTTCGTCTTTCAACCAATCTCTGAAAGCTATGACCGATTTTTGTCTGGCGCGTTCGTTCAACCAGCGACTGTAGTTTTCCAGCTGGCGATTAGTCGACTTTTTCACCAGCAAGCTGTGAAGAGTTCCATCTTCTAACTCTCCGTCTCTTCTTTCGGCCTGTAACTTTACCACTGTAATTCTAATAAGGTCAACAAACTTCTCCAATGCGTGAATGTCGTTACTTCTTATTAACGGCGCCTGTTCTAGTTGATCCAAGTAGGCACCTCCATAGTTCGTTTTAAATATCTCTTTGGCCTCCTCGTATTCGTGGACGGTGACTCCGAGACCACGGATGGCTTCCAAAGCGCTCCCTGTGAGGCATTGCCGCAGCCTTGCCATCTTCAAATTTACTGGCTCCGTTGACTCGTTTACTAGACTTGTAAAGAGGGCCCAAAAATCTTCAAACTTTCTTTTGTCACCATTGAATGTCGGAACTTTTAACGGCTTTAAATATCGCTTTCGGTCGTTGTGGCTGTGGTGACTCTCGTTTAGTTGATCTTCTCGGTCGTGTTATCGCCTAATGGAGTGTTCATATTCATGACTTTGCACGCGCGGACTTTCATTGCATTTTGTCCCACTTCGATCGCTCTTTATACGTCTTTTTCGATGTTTTCTGCTCTTTAAAAGCTTCGTTTTTCCCAATGTCTTCTCCGACTTCGACATAGAAAGCAGACAGTTCCTCTAAAATTTCTTGTGCGTCTTCAAGGGCTGCCCTCAACTGCTCAATCATACTTTCTATGTCTGTTACTTCGGAATCCTTCACGCATAGTCTTTCTAACTTATATCTGAGTTTTGTCACTTTTGTCTTTGCGGAGCGTTTCTTCCTCTAATCTGAATTAACAGAACGTTGTTTTCCTTCTGTTTGTCGACTCCATTCGAAATTTTGTCATTTTTCTCGGTAAATTCGGTAACATCGTTGTCCTCGGATTCGGCAACCATAATGCACAACTCAAAACTCAGAAACTCAAATCGCAAACGAAAGCTCAAACAAACACCAGTTCATACCTTTCTCCCATCGTGGTCGCTAGAAATGTTCGAAAGCGAAAACGAAAATCTCCTTTAAAAGCAGGCACGTTTAATCGGTAACAAGACGGTAAAATGGTAACGGCTTAAAATACCAACTCAAAAACAAAAGCCTCCAAAATGCGAATGAAACTGAAAAAAAAGTAACGCGCAACTTACCTACGAACTGGTCGAATTTAAATGTCTCATCGCGAGCGTGCTAATCGCACGACACGCCATTCTGGTACTTTCTTCTTAACAGGCACAATCATGATTTTCTGTAGCGTGTCGTTAACTTTACTTAAATTTCTATGACCGTAATATATATTAGCAGTGTCATTTCATCATAAAGAACTCAACGACAATCTTTGCATGCGTTTGTTTTACCTGTAGGAAATTCTCTACCATCAAGAAGTCTCAAAGAGACAAGCAGTATCCCTGTGTCTTCATTGAAGCGTGTTCAGAACAGGCTCTATGATAGCACAGATGATTATTCTGGAACTGGCCAATATACCAGTGGAACAACATCTACCCGTAATGAGATTACCGACAGCGAAGAGCCATCCCTTCAAGCTAAATTGAAGAAATCGTTTAATATCGGAAAGAACCTTATAAGGGGAGGAGATAACCTACCAAAAAAATTAAAAAGTACAAAAAAGGTAAGGTTAGATTATCAGAAATTTGCAGGAGTTTAGCCTTTCATTCCTGTAGGCGTACTGATCTTCTTTAAGGCTGATCAGTGGATGGGATATAATTATTCGAAATATATATATATATATAATTAAGAAAAAGATAAGTCATCAATGTCGCACTTAAATCTACTCCAACTCAAAACACAGAAGCAATCTTGAACCCTGAATCTGATACCAAATGGGGCTCGTTAGGCAAGATCTGACATCTTTAATTGACGTCAACTTTCAGATTACTCCTTCCGATGACAACTGGGTTCAGACCGAAATGACTTCTGATGAAACTCAGCACTTTGAGCCTGAATCCTTCATCCAGAGGGGATCTGGTGCGAGTCAAGACGCGGATTTAGAGTCTAGCAGCGACTGGGCTTTTGATGAACGCGAATATGACGCTTCTGGTTCTGGGAAGCAGGAAGAATTGGAACGTGAGTCTGAAACTAGTGTCCGTCACTTACTTTGCTTAGAATTGTACATCATAAAATATTAGATCATAAAAAACTAAAAGATAATCCTTGCATACGCTTGTTTTATCTGCAGGAAACTCTCCTCCATCAAGAAGTCTCAAAGAGACAAGCAGTATCCCTGTGTCTTCTTCAAAGCGTGTTCAAAACAGGCTCCAGGACAGCACAGATGATTATTCTGGAACTGGCCAATACACCAGTGGAACAACATTCACCCGTGATGGGATTACCGACAGCAGAGGGCCATCCCTTCAAGCTAAATTGAAGAAACCCTTGAACATTGGAAAGAACCTTGTGGAGAGAGGAGATAACCTACTAAAATCATTTAAAAAAATAAAAAAGGTAAGGTCAGATTACGAGCTTAGAAGCTCATCCTCCCACAGCTTATCACAGCTTCTGTAGCATGAATCTACTCGGAGTATTGCCACTCCGAGTAATGCTCCCCCCTGCCCGGGTACAACTCGATGACTATTATGGTTTAAGCCGAACACATTCGATCTCTGGACGTAGTACTCGCTCCTAATCTTACATCAGGATCTTGCAGGAGTTTGGCCTTTCGTTCCAGTAGTCAGTACTGATGTTCTTTGAGGTTAGTCTGTGGATAGGATATAATTATTCGGAGTATATAATTAAAAAAGATGCGTCATTAACGTCGCACTTGACTCTGCTCAAAATCAAAACATGGAAGCAATCTTGAACCCTAAATCTGATACCAACTGGGGTTCGGTAGGCAAGACCTAATATCTTTGCTTGACGTCAACTTTCAGATTACTCCTCCTGATAACAATTGGGCTCAGACCGAAATGGCTTCTGGTGAAACTCAGCACTTTGAACCTGAATCCCTCATCAGGGGGGAATCTGATGCGAATCAAGATACGGATTCAGAGTCTAGCACCGACTGGGCTTATGATGAACTCGAATATGACGCTTCTGGTTCTAGGGAGCAGGAAGAAGTGGAACGTGAGTCTGAAACTAGTGTGCGTCACTTACTTTGCTTAGAATTGTAAGGTACCGGTATAAGACAACGAACACCTTTCATTCATGCTAAATGCGGGAAACTATCAGCCTTTTCTAGAAAAAAATTTTTTGAACGCCGATACTGGAAAATAATGAGCCCTTTCTGTTTACTTTGTGGCTGGAGTTACATGCGTGCAGACGGAAACATGTTGGCTGAACAGAACAGTTAATAGGCATAAAAGGCGCGCTTTATTGCAATTTTGAAAAATTAGGTTATGTGTAGTGAAAATAGTTGTGCAGGTTATGGATTCTTGATCCGAAAATCGGCCTTGAGGCAAGTTTTGTATGCGCGAGTTTGGTGCATTTCGCAGTTTCGGTCTCAGAGTTGTTTTGTATTTAGTCAAGTAAAAGAGCAATTTTTAGCCTACCCATCTCAGAGTAAGCTGTCGCTAAGTTTTACACATCTGAAATTCAGACAACTTTGACATCAAAAAAGGTTAAGAATGAAAATTAGCCGCGAGGTGGGGTAAAAGACCAGCAAGTCCATTGGCAATTTTGAAACTTTCCCTCTTTTTTAATGAAGAAAAATGCGATAATCTAACTACTGAAGCCTTATTCATGCTAAAGGATAAATGCAAATAGCTAATATTTTTCACCTAATGTAATCAGTCAATATTTTTCGCCCTGGGGGGGGGGGGTGGGTTGGAGAGTGTGTGTCGAAGGGTTTAAGTGGAATTCAAACGAACGGAGGGAGGGGGGTCAGTCGTCGCCAATAGAGTATCAAGGGAGGACTATAGAAACCGGACCGCCGATCAACTACGGGGGGAAGGGGTCATTACATGGCCTGATTGGGGGGGGGGGGGAGAGGGCGATAAGATAAAATATTTTTGTACAAGTAAAATCCTCTAATTCCTCAAACGCTTAACAATGAAAATTAGCTGTGAGAGTAGGTGGGGTAAATGACCGGCAAGTCCATTCGCACTTTTTAATCTCTTCCTCTTTTTGAATATGGAAAAAAGCGAAATTATAAATACTTAGGCCCTATTCATGCTAGAAGATAAATGTAAATATTTAACGTTTTTGTCCTAAAGGGATCAGTCGTTATTCATCGCCCTGAGAGGGAAAGGTGTCGGGGGGATGGCGAAGGCTTTAGTTGGTATTCAAAGGAACGGAGAGGGGTCAGTCGCCGCCAACAGAGCTAAGAATATTACATTGCTTAAGAGAAGGGGGGAGAGATTAGGTAACATATTTTGATACAAGTACAATCCTCAAGTTCTTCAATCCCCCCCTCTCTCAGGAAATATATAAAGATCGATCCCTGAATAGTGTGTTTCACTTGCTTCAACTGCGCACGCTGAGAAATATAAGAGATTGGGGGAACGAGATTTTTCGAAATCGCCTTTAGATTGGAGACATATATTAAGTCAATAAGACCGAGTGTGTAGAAGGGAGAGGACTGTCAAAACACCACAGAAATAAAATGCACGCTCTTTGAAATCTAATCTACCTACGACTATGGCCGAGATAGCGACACAAACATGATCTTTTTGTGGTGCTCTGTTAACTTTACTTAAATTTCTGTTACCGTGATATATATTATCTATCGTGATGTCATTGCATCATAAGGAACTTAACGACAATCCTTGCATGCGTTTGTTTTATCGGCAGGAAATTCTCTACCATCAAGAAGTCTCAAAGAGACAAGCAGTATCCCTGAGTCTTCATTGAAGCGTGTTCAAAATAGGCTCTATGAAAGCACAGATGATTATTCTGGAACTAGTCCATATACCAGTGGAACAGCATTTACCCATGATGAGATTACCGACAGCGAAGAGCCATCCCTTCAAGCTAGATTAAAGAAATCGTTCAACATCGGAAAGGATCGTTTGAGGAGAGGAGATAACCTACCAAAATCATTAAAAAAAATAAAAAAGGTAAGGTCAGATTACGAGCTTAGAGGCTCATCCTCCCACAGCGTAGCATGAGTCTACTCGGAGTATTGCTACTCCGAACAGTGCCCCCAGCCCAAGGCCCAACCCAATGACACTGCCATGGTTTAAGCCGAAAGCATTCGATCTCCGGACTTAGCACCCGCTCCTAAACTTAAATCTGGAATTTGCAAGAGTTTAGCCTTTCATTCCTGTAGTCATCAATGTCGCACTTAAATCTACTCAAACTCAAAACACAGAAGCAATCTTGAACCCTGAATCTGATACCAACCGGGGCTCGGTTGGCAAGATCTAATATCTTTGCTTGACGTCAACTTTCAGATTACTCCTTCCGATGACAACTGGATTCAGACCGAAATGACTTCTGATGAAACTCAGCCCTTTGAACCCGAATCACTCATCAGCGGGGGATCTGGTAAAAGTCAAGACGCGGATTTAGAGTACAGCACTGACTGGGCTTTTAATGAAAACGAATATGATGCTTCTGGTTCTGGAGAGCAGGAAGAAATGGAACGTGACTCTGAAACAGGTGTGTGTCACTTACTTTGTTTAAAATTGTAGTTACCGGTATATGATAACGAACACCTTTCATTCATAGTTAATGCGGGAAACTATCAGCTTTTTCTAGAAAAAAAAAGATTTGGAACACCGTTACTGGAAAATATTGAGCCCTTTTTGTTTACTATGTGGCTCGAGTTACATGCGTGCAGACGGAGACATGTTGGCTGAACAGAACAGTTAATAGACATAAAAGACACGCTTTATCGTATTCTTGAAAAACTAAATTTTGTGTTTTGAAAATAGTTTTGCAGGTTATGGATTCTTGATCCGAAAATTAGCCTTGAGGCAGGTCTTGTAATGCGCGAGTTTGGTGTATTTCTCGGTTCGGGTCTCGGAGTTGTTTTATATCTAGTCAGACTATAAGAGCAAGTTTTAGACTTCCCATCTCAGTGTTAGCTGTCGCTAAGTTTTACACATCTGAAATTCAGGCAACTACAGCAAAAAGCTTAACAATTAAAATAAGCCTTGAGAATAGGTGGGGTGAAAGACCAGCCAGTCGACTCGCACTCTTTAATCTCTCCCTCTTTTTGAATATAGAAAAAAAGCGAAATTCTAAATGGCTAAGCCCTATTCGTGCTAAAGGATAAATGTAAATAGTTAACGTTTTTGTCCTGAAGGAATCAGTTGATTCATCGCCCGGAGGGGGAGGGGTGGGGGAGTGGCAAAGGCTTTAGGTCGAATTCAAAGGAACGAAGGGGGGGGGGGTCAAGCGTCGTCAATATTAAGGGAGGACTATAGAAAACTGACCGCCAATTAACTGTAGGGGAAGGGGTGATAAGAATGTTACATGGCCTATGTGGGGTGGAAAGGAAAGGGGACAGATTAAGAAAATATTATTATAGAAGTAAAATCCTCTAATCCCCCCATCCCCCCTCCCCCAGGCAATATGTAACGATCTGTCCCTGAATAGTGTTTTTTTAATTTGCTTCAACTTCACACGCTGAGAAATATAAAAAAGGAAACAAGATTTTTCGAAATCGTCTTTAGATTGGAGAGATATATTTATTAAATAAGACCGAGTATGTAGAAAAGAGAGGTCTGTCAAAACACCACAGAAGTAAAATGCACGCTCTTTGAAAGCGAATCTACGTAGAACTGGGGCCCGGGTAGCGACACAAGCATGTTTTTTTTTGTGGTGTTTTGTTAACTTTACTTAAATCTCTGCGACTGTAATGTGTATTAGCTATCGTAATGTCATTACATCATAAAGAACTTAACGACAATCCTTGCATGCGTTCGCTTTATCTGTAGGAAATTCTCTACCATCAGGACGTCTCAGAGAGACAAGCAGTGCACCAACACCTGCCCGTGATGGGATCACCGACAGCGAGGAGCCATACCTTCAAGCTGAATTGAAGAAATCGTTTAATATTGGAAAGAAAAATTTGAGGAGAGGAGATAACCTACCAAAATCATTAAAAAAAATGAAAAAGGTAAGGTCAGATTACGAGCTTAGAGGCTCATCCTCCCAGAGCTTATCCCAGCTTCTGTAGTATGAATCTACTCGGTGTATCGCAACTCCAAACAGTGCCCCCCCCCCCTCCCCGCCCGGGGCACAACCCGATGACACTGAATCAGGAATTTGCAAGAGTTTGGCTTTTCATTCCTATAGTTAGTACTGATCTTCTTTAAGGCTGTCCAGTGGAAGGGATATAATTATTCTGAATATATGATTAAAAAAGATGCGTCATCAATGTCGCTTTCTACTTAACTCAAACTCAAAACACGGAAGTAATCTTGAACCCTGAAGCTGATACCAACCGGGGCTCGGTTGGCAAGATCTAATATCTTTTCTTGACGTCAACTTTCAGATTACTCCTTCCGATGACAATTGGGCTCAGACCGAAATGACTTCTGATGAAACTCAGCACTTTGTACGTGAATCACTCATCAGCGGGGGATCTGGTGAAAGTCAAGACGCGGATTCAGAGTACAGCACTGACTGGGCTTTTAATGAAAACGAATATGATGCTTCTGGTTCTGGAGAGCAGGAAGAAATGGAACGTGACTCTGAAACTGGTGTGTGTCACTTTGCTTAAAATTATAGTTACCGGTATAAGACAACGAACACCTTTCATTCATGCTTAATGCGGGAAACTATCAGCCCTTTCTAGAAAAAAAAAATATTTTGATCACCGATACTGAAAAATATTGAGCTCTTTTTGTTTACTTTGTGGCTCGAGTTACATGCATGCAGACGGAAACATGTTGGCTGAACAGAACAGTTAATAGGTATAAAAGACACGCTTTATCGTATTCTTGAAAAATTAGGTTATGTGTAGTGAAAATAGTTTTGCAGGTTATGGATTCTTGATCCGAAAATCGGCCTTGAGGTACGTCTTGTGATGCGTGAGTTTGGTGCATCCTAAAGTTGTTTTGTATCTAAATAGATTATAAGAGAAATGTTTAGCCCACCGACCTCAGTTTTAGCTGCGCTAAGTTTTAGACATCTGAAATTGAGGAAACTACAACAAAAAAACTTAACAATGACAATTAGCCCTGAGAATAGGTGGGTAAAAGACCAGCAAGTCGACTCGCACTTTTTAATCTCTTCCTTTTTTTTGACTATGGAAAAGAGCGAAATTCTAAATACTTAAGTCCTATTCGTGCTAAAAGATAAATGCAAAGAGTTAACGTTTTTGTCCTGAAGGGATCAGTCGTTATTCATCACCCGGAGGGATAGGAGTGGGGGAGTGGCAGAGGCTTTGGGTGGAATGGAAAGGAACGGAGGGGAGGGGGGATCAGTCATCGCCAAAATCAAGGGAGGCCTATAGAAAACTGATCGCCAATTAACTGCGGGGGAGGGGGTGCTAAGAATTTTACATGGTCTATGTGGGGGGGGGAGGGGAGAGATTAGGAAAAATATTATCATACAAGTGAAATCCTTTAATTCCCTCATCAACCTTCCCCCAGGAAATATATAACGATCGATCCCTGAATAGTGTTTATTTCACTCGCTTCAACTGCACACGCTGAGAAATATAAGAAACAGAACGAGCTTTTTCGAAATCGTCATTAGATAAGAGAGATATATTTAATCAATAAGACCGAGTGTTTAGAAAAGAAAGAACTGTCCAAACACCACAGAAGTAAAATGCACGCTCTTTGGAATTTAATCCACGTAGAACTGGGGACCAGGTAGCGGCACAAACATGTTCTTTTTGCGGTGTTTTGTTAACTTTACTTAAATCTCTGCGACTGTGATGTATATTAGCTATCGTAATGTCATTACATCATAAAGAACTTAACGACAATCCTTGCATGCATTTGTTTTATCTGTAGGATATTCTCTACCATCAAGAAGTCCAAAGGAGACAAGCGGTATCCCTGTGTCTTCATTGAAGCGTGTTCAAAACAGGCTCCACGACAGCACAGATGATTATTCTGGAACTGGCAGTGGAACAACATCTGCCCATGATGGGATTACCGACAGCGAAGAGACATTCCTTCAAACTAAAGGGAAGAAATCGTTTTACAGTGGAAAGAACCGTTTGAGGAGAGGAGATAAGCTACAAAAATCATCAAAAAAAGTAAAAAAGGTAAGGTCAGATTACGAGCTTAAAGGCTCATCCTCTCACAGCTTATTCCAGCTTCTGTAGCATGAATCTACTGGGAGTATTGCCACTCCGAGCAGTGCCCCCCCGCCCGGAGGACAACCCAATGACACTGCCATAGCTCGAGCCAGAAGCATTCGATCTCAGGACGCAGCACTCGTTCCTAACCTTAAATCAGGGATTTGCAGGAGTTTGGCTTTTCATTCCTGTAGTCAATACTGATCTTCTTTAAGGCTGATCAGTGGAAGGGATATTATTATTTAAAATATATGATTAAATAGGATACGTCATGTCGCTTTTTACTTTACTAAAATTCAAAACATGGAAGTAATCTTGAACCCTGAATCTGATACCAACTGGGGCTCGGTAGGCGAGATTTAATATCTTTGCTTGACGTCAACTTTCAGATTTCTCCTTCCGATGACAATTGGGCTCAGACCGAAATGACTTCCGGTGAAACTCAGCACTTTGAATCTAAATCCTTCAACCAGAGGGGATCTGGTGCGAGTCAAGGTATGGATTCAGAGTCTAGCACCGACTGGGCTTCTACTTATTTCGAATATCACGCTTCTGGTTCTGGAGAGCATAAAGAAATGAAACGTGAGTCTGAAACTAGTGTGCGTCAATTACTTTGCTTTTTAGGGTACCGGTAGTTGACAACAAACTATTTTCATCCATGATAAATGCGTTTAACCCGGGAAACTATCAGCGTTTTCTAGAAGAAAACATTTTGGACACCTATACTGGAAAATATCAAGACAGCTTATTTGTCGTAGCGGAACTCGCAGCATTTTTCTAATAAATCAGTTCATACACTCTGTCTCATTCCGGTGTGTTTGCCTTATCTCACGTACAAGGCATTGATAATTTATGGTTAGTTACGTCACAAATACGTGCTTGACTAGAGAGGACAAGCGTTGATGTATTCCCAACACTTAAGTCATATTTCTTCTTTCATAACTTGTCAACTATTTCCTGTCGCCTCTCACGATATAGAGCCTAAAATTTATGATGAATGGGAGTTTGATATCACTGATGATTCTAACTCTAATTCTGGCCCTGGCTCTTCTCCGAAACCCGCGCGGCCTCGACATATTCAAACTAAAAGTGGTGATAAATGGGTCACTGATGACCCCGGAGATACCCAACAGGACGCTGAAATCCACCTAGGATCTGATCGAAAGCCACCTACAAAACCAGGATCTGATATTCGCTGGATTGGTTTGTCCTTGGCTCACAGAAAAAGCTATGAGGAAAGAGTAAGTGTTGGGAAAGGAGATAACAAAAAGGAGGAAGAAAAAGGAGTTGGCTTTTCCATCATCATAACCTCCGTGGTCGCAGGAGTATTTCTGTTTCTTCTGACGATTTCTCTCCTTGTGTTTACATGGTATGTACAACTTACATGAAAATCAATCTTTAGCAACCACATACCGTAATCCTTTGTTTGATTAGTAGTCTTGATATGTTTGGCTTGGGTTGGATGTACTACGAAATGTCGTTACTCACCAGGCATCGGTTGTTCGAAGTTTGAATAACACTATATCCACAGGATTAGTCTCTATCCATAGTGAATAACGCAGAAGGTTTTGATAACACTCATCCACTGGGTAGTTTTTTGTCCGTTGGATAACGTTATCTGTCCCTTCAGCAAATGGGCCTAGCTCTTTGGAGGGACATAATTGGTAACCAATCTCTAAACGAAAGAAAAAACGTAAGGTCAGTGCTTTATCTACAATTTGACCTTTCTTCTCACATAATCACAAAGAGTCTGAATCTTTCTGTGTTTCGCTTTCAACCGATTATATTTCCCGTACCGACTCTGAAGATGGAGTTAGACGATAACGGAACAGTAGGTCGGTGATGATCTAATTATTCTCGTAGCTGAAGACAAGGTTCATAAACTTTATTTTCTTACTTCCAGGCCTATGAGGAAATATTATGAATACAAGTACACAACTATGAGAAATGGTGATGCTAACACTGGTCAAGATGGCGAGGAAGAACTCACGAGCATCAGAGTTGATAGCAGTCATCCTTCAGCGGCTGAATATCCTGCAGGCTATTACTACTATTTCTATCCTCAGGAAGAACCTTTGCCCGGTCCTCATCAAACCTCAGGTATAAAAATAAACTCTCTATCACAGTCATTTCAATGGTTTATGGCTTAAGGCCGGAAAAGCTAGCTGCACTTCAATGGGAGGAAATACGAAAATTCACACGACTGAGAGATTTACAATTGAGAGAGGGCAAAACGGGTGTTAGAGAGTGCCGGTGGTGGACTATCCAGCGTCTTAATAAATTTATTATTAAATCGTATTCTTTCTAGGAAGGCAGAATACGATAATTATTGTATTAATGGACATGCTTGTACTAGTAGGGGTGGCGAGATAATGTGAGTTTTACATCCTCGAAACGGTGGCGCTCAATTCTCGAGCTTAGAGTCGCTTGTGGGATTAATTTGATTCTGAGATTCTTTCTCCAGAAAATGTTTGACCAAAACCTCCGGTTTTTCTATCTTTTGGAGAACTAACAGCTTCTAATATCGATTCGAACGGGAAACAGCTGACTAAGAATCAGATTGTAGGATATTCTACCACAAGAATCTTATATGGTTCAATCTGAGGGAAGTGAATCGGTTTGTTATATCTGCACTCTTTCCTTTTTACTTCCTTTAAGAAACAAATGAATATTTGGTGGCCTCGACAAATGACTACGTGGGTACGGCAGGTCCCCAGGGTGCGGCAGTCCCGCATGGTACAGAAGTCCCCCAAGTAACGGAAGTCTCCCAGGGTATCCATGACAAAGTGAGAACGACCAAGGATGTGATTACAGACGATAGGAAAAGAGATTTCCGGAATGCTGAAAGGAGAAGGATCATCAAACGCCATACCTCTGAGAGGAAAAATTCCCTTCTCGACAGCTTGACGACAGCGAAATTATTGATTTACGGCCATTCTAAGAACAAAGAATTTGAGAAAAAGGCCTCTGAACGGCGCCGTGTGATAAAAGGTTGTGAATCAGAACTTTTGCCGCAGAGTATTACGTTTGCTGACGAAATTCAGACCGCATGTTCAGTGATTGTGCCAAAATGGAACCACAGAGAGAGCTTGAGAAAGTCAAAAGAGAAGTGCCAGGCAATGAAGAATCAGTTTTCTGGCAAGAGGAAACCATCACTGACGGAGGAAATTAAATTTGCGAGGGAGATCATCGTGGACAGTGAAAGACGAAAGTATGAAATTCCAGCTGAGGTTATCGAGGAGGTTGGTATCCCTCCCGGGGGGGCACGTACATCCTAGAAATAAGCAAATTGGGATGTGCCACTGGACGGGTTCGTATCTTCACAACTGGATTGATTATAGTGGGTTTCATTTTCAATGGAGTTATTAGAATGAGGTCGAACATCTTTCGGGATTTTGGGAGTAAGAAAATTCTGGTAACTAGAGATTTAAAAATGGAAAGATTAGTTGTAAAAAAGTTGTAATCGTTTTTGTGAAGTGACTAAGATGGAGTCTACAATTGATCCAAGAACATACCATATTAAGGTAGGGAATCTGAGAGGCCAGCGGCACATAACCAGCAAAAATTCCCCCCACTCCAACCCCCATGCATCTCTCTACTTGGGAAGTTTTTTTTTTATTTTTTTATTCAACCGTTTTCTAATCAAGTAAATTCATTCCGGGCCATCGTCATATATTTTTGAGACAAAGTATGAGACGTGAATTTTCTTTACCTTCGTATATCAGCTCTTTGGCGAATGATCGACGAATTAGGTGGGGCCTTAAATATATACAAAAGAATTTTTTTTTCACAGATGATTATCGCTCACAATTATCCTGGTGGCTCTAGGAAATACTATTCCGATGTTCTTCACAAGCTAATCGAAGAAAACATGTATGTTGATTTTATTAACATCTTTATAATGAGGGGGGAGGGGGCGGGAATGTGGATAATCGTTTGAGTAATCACTGACCAAACCCGTAATATCATGACTAAATGCTAAATGCACTTTTCGTGAGAAGGAAACGCTAGAAAACTTGAAATTCTGCTTGGAAGACATCTTTATTAAAATAATGCTGTCATTTTTCTTTTGGGGAACAGCTTTGCAAAAGTCACAACAACAGCAACAAAATATGTGAATTTGCTTCTACGAGATGAAGCAAATTCACTTAATGGAGTTTTAATCGATATTTACCCCTAAAAATGATGCTTTGTCTTTTTTGCTGTAATCCATTGTAGTGAAGTGAAGAAGAAGATCAAAACGTTACGAGAGGAACGTTCGAGGGCTGCCCAAAAAAAAAAATACATGCTGGAAAACGAGGTAGGAAAGCCATATATGACGACTAGTCATTTGTAAGTTGAAAATTTATTGTGGATCTTTTAGCGGAGAAAATGAAGAGAATGCTGGCAAATTTACAAAACTCAGAATTCCAAGCTTGCCTTTGGGGTATTAATTATTGTAGTAAAATCTAATGCAAGTGACCACTAATAGAAAGAAAGTTTGAAAGCAGTTGGACATCGCAAAGATGAGCATTCTCAGTTTGAGCTGTTAATTGCCTTAGTAAAACTCTCCAACTGATAGATGTTTTAGTCAACTCATTCTCCTACTCAACCTTATTTTTGCAGATGCTCTGGGGCGAGCACAGTTTCTGAAAAAGTGAGTATGCGATCCTTCCCTCAGTTTACATTAGCATTATTTTACTTATTTTCATGATATTAATCAGGAACATCGAAATTTTTTTGAGAGCAGTACGTTTCATTTTTTTCAATTCGAGTTCGTTTGGTGGGGGGGGGATGGGGGGATGGGGGGATGGCGGGATGGGAGGTGCACAGTAGCTCGGATACTGACTCTCAGGATGTGATTACAGACGATAGGAAGAGAGATTTCCGGAATGCTGAAAGGAGAAGGATCATCAAACGCCATACCTCTGAGAGGAAAAATTCCCTTCTCGACAGCTTGACAGGTTGGGGGGGATGGGGGGATGGGGGGATGGCGGGATGGGAGGTGCACAGTAGCTCGGATACTGACTCTCATCGTTGATTACTCTTAATTTGACGTCAGATGATCGTCTATGCTCCTGGCGGCTTCTATGAGATAGTTAAGGATATCAGAATAGGCTAATGTCATTCCCTATCTCATTTATAATCAGGGATGGGGTGGGGAGGGTAGGGAGTGCTCCTGTTGGCTTCGATGAGTTAGTGAAGGATATCAGAATAGTCTGAAATCGTTCCTTAACTCATCGAAGAAAACTGGTCTGTTATTTTTGTTTGCATTTTTTATGGGGGTGGGGGGGGGGGAAGAGCGTGGAAAGGGGTCCTTTAAATAACAAAAGATGACCAAACCTGGACTGGAAGCACTTTTCTTCTGAGATAATCTACTTGCCTTATTGTTTAAACACAAACCCAAATTGCACTAGTGGCCTGACACTGTTAGGAGACCACCTCAGTAAACACATTATATTAACGATAATGTTTCCTTTTCTTCTTAGATATTCTGATGATTGTGGTGTTGTTGCCATCATTTACTGATTTTCATGAAGAGAAACTGTCTTTGTTTTTTTCTCATTTCTTCTGAAACTACCTGTTAATTTATACAAATTCCACTGTCTTAAAAAACTTATTTTTACCAAAATTTTTTTAACTGTCAAGGAAAAGAGAACTTTTCTGTGAAAAATGTAACCTTTGTGCTGTGGTTGCAATCATTTATTGATTTTCATCAAGAGAAATTTTATTTCTTTTTTTTAAAAAAGAAACTAACTTTTTTTCAACCAACGGAAAGATTTATTTAAGCCCTAACTTTACTCACATACCAATCATTTTTCATTATTTCTACGATGGAAAAAGGAAAGAAATAAAAGTCATGTGTTTTTCAAAAATGTGTTTTTGTTGCCTCCTCTATAAGTACAATTAACTCTTTACACCATCGTTGTTTGCCCCTTTAACTCCCATGAGTGACCAAGACAGAATTTCTCCTTACAATATTAATACAATATCAAGCAGGCAAGTGATAAGAATAACGAAAAATATCAGTTAGGAGATTATTAGTTGATCCAATACCAACCTCTCCAAACTAACATCACAAGAACTATATGGCAGACAGTAAGGAGAATTTCTAATGAGATCTTGAGTGCTAAATCAGCAGCAGAAACTTAAGCGGTAACTGAGGGTCTCATAGAAGTGATAGCTTTCACGGTTATAATTTTGACCATTTTACTACGAACGGTGAACAATTCCATTGCTGTCACCGGACATTTTTGTTACGGTTAACTTTTTTTTCTACGACTCACGCTTAAAATTTGTCAATTTTCGCGCGTAGCGATTATCATAGACTAA